>NC_081556.1:15040605-15228105 GCF_963082655.1 Stomoxys calcitrans | reverse complement strand
TACTTTTAGCTTGCTTTAGAAGAAAAGTGTAAAAAAAGTATATTTGATTAAAGTTCATTTTAAGTTTTTTTAAAAATGAATTTACTTTCTTTTAAAAATCCGCAATTACTTTTTGGGCAACCCAATAGTTACGAGATTTAGTGTCGAAACTTCAACAAATTTTTTACCCTTCATCATAACTCCTTCATTAATTTTGTAACACTTTGAAATATTGGCTCTTTTCGGTTCAGTCAAGGTGACGTCGTCAAAAGTGACTGAGGTCCTGCCATCCCCTATTCCGTGGTGCGAGAGTGACTTAATATTAGACCACAGCTTGCTTAAACCGGAACGTAAGTTACATTGCTTCAAGCGTTCCAGCCATAAATCGCTGATTCTTGTGTTAGGGGGGTCCGTGCAACGATTCCCATCACCCTCGTCTGCGAAGACCACTACATGCGCCGGGAAATTGGACCGCTTTCGGAGTATTCGACCGGCTGGTAGAAAAAGCGAGCGGCTGCTGCGTGTATTATGTCTCGGAATTTCCTCTCGGTATTTGGCAAGTTTGAGGCGGGTGTCAACTTACTGAAGTGGCGATTGCTTTACTCTCTGAAGCCGAACTAGTCGACCTTCTTCTGATTGATAAACGTCCGGCGCTCAGAGGTAATGAAGTCGTAATGGTAAGTATTATGGGGAGGCGGTCTGATCCCAAAGAAATGACGGCACTCAAGAGATCCGGGGATGCAATTACTCATTTCATTCACCGTTCAGAACGTGGAGCCTTCCATCTGCTCTGCCAAAGCTATCTCCTACTGGTCATTACCTAGGAGAGGATGCCATGAAACGAGAATGCACATTAAAGTCCCCTAGAACCAGGCGATTATGGTCAGACTGTAGGCCGGTAATATGGGGCCTGTACACTTGGTCATTATCTGGCAAACATCAACCAACCGGCGGTATCTCAACAGTAGGTCGATGGTGAGTATTATGGGGAGGTGGTCTGATGCCAAAGAAATGACGGCACTCAGGAGATCAGGGGATGCAATTACTCATTTCATTCACCGTTCAGAACGTGGAGCCTTCCATCTGCTCTGCCAAAGCTTTGTTCCACTGGTCATTACCTAGGAGAGAATGCCATGAAACGAGAATGCACATTAAAGTCCCCTAGAACCAGGCGATTATGGTCAGACTGTGCCTGTAAACTTGACCACTATCTGGCAAACAACAACCAACCGATGGTATCTTGGCAGTACCGGACCTGACTTCTATCTCCATACATTTCATGTAGAAATCACTAGCGCCAGTCACCGGCGAGATGGGTCTATACTGCATGGAATGATATACCACAAAGGCCAATGCCCCACCTCAACTCTTAAAGCGATCCTTACATAGCACATGGTATTCGTGGCAACAATGCAGGCTGCTGGTTTTGGTCAGCTTTGTCTGCTTGATCGCTGCAACCAATATCTTCTTCCGACCCATTTTGCACAAATACTTCCTATAAATGTATGGGTTGCCCAAAAAGTAATTGCGGATTTTTTAAAAGAAAGTAAATCCATTTTTAATAAAACTTAGAATGAACTTTATTCAAATATACTTTTTTTACACTTTTTTTCTAAAGCAAGCTAAAAGTAACAGCTGAAAACTGACAGAAGAAAGAATGCAATTACAGAGTCACAAGCTGTGAGAAAATTTGTCAACGCCGACTATATGAAAAATCCGCAATTACTTTTTGGGCAAACCAATACTATCTCGTCGTTCTTTCCTCGAAGACCATTGCAATTCAATTGGAACTGGCCTGATAATATTGGGCCTCGGGTGTTGTTATTTCGTATGTTGCCGCACGGGAGAAGTCGAAGGAGTCAAATAGTCCGACGACGAGAAAGACTGTGTCTCACCGCTGTTTACGTTCGCCTGCCTGCATTTGTGCAGCAGGGCGGTTTGGAAAAATTTACTTGGCTAGCATCTATTGCAGGTTAACGACGATTTGAAGCCCAATTTTAGGTATATGGATACGTTGCTATTACATGCGAGTAACAATCCGCTCATCTTTATTCTAGACGACTATGCAGCTTCTTCGATGTGGATATTGAAAATGACCCAGCAACTTCTCCGATGTAGTTCTTGAAAATGACCCAGCGGACGCTTCGTCATGAGAATTGCTATGGGGGAAAGTAGCTCAGCAAGTGGTGGACTTTAAATGGCATCGCTATGCTGAACATGCCGAATAACCCTTAAACGGACTGTCAAAGGAAACGAAACACGTAAGCCTAGACGTCGATTCGAAACAGTCCTAGAAAAGGAATACGGAGGAAAGGTGCCGAAAGGAAGTTCTCAAACTACCCGCCGCCCCGATCGATACGAGAGAGCTTGTTTAGGATTCCCTTCCCGGAAGGGAGGAGTGGTAGGCGGATGCTGGGTTTGAGGTGAATAAGACCTTGGACTTCACTGACGACTCCTGGCATGGGATTGGGGATCTACTCAGAGACACTCGAGTAGATCCCCAGTTAGACTGTCGGACGAGTGTACAGTCCTTCAAGCAGAGGTTTGTGCCATTATATTGGCTGCAAAGGAGATCCAGAAGGTGAATCTACCACCTTCGACCTTCAAGGTATATGTGGATAGTATGCCGGCCCTCAAGGCCTTGAGCTTGAGGAAAATCCGATCGATGTGCATGGCGGAGTGTTTTGGGGGCCCTGAACTGGCTTATTTTGGCTCATGACATTGTGTTGGCCTGGGTTCTCGGACACTTCGATATTTTGGGGAATGAAAAGGTGTAAGACTATGCCAGGAGGGGCTCCTCCACAGCAAACAGATCAGTCATTGGTCTTGCACATGTGCCTTTTGGCTAACTACTGAACATAGTAGTGGAGATGGCGATGGCCATTGTGAAGGCCTTGGTGAGATGGGAGTCTATGGATGGATGTCGCATTGCCAGAACACTCTGGCCTGCTGTCGACCCAAAGAGGACAAGAGAATTGCTTGGGAGGTCACTGAGTACCATAACAGGAGTCATAACCGGGCACTGTGCGATAGTATGGCCGCACGCTTGAGAACCATACGCAACGCAACTACTATGGGCGGGATGAGGAGGTGACGAGCAAAACCTTACTTACCGTGCGGGTGATTTCCCCGCGCGAGGGTAATGCGACCAACCCTGCGAATTGCCAACCAAAGCCGTTATGGAAAGCAATTGAGATACTTAAAGTCCAATGACCGACTGTATGGTACCGACCGACAGTATGGGTGGAGCGATTTCTGCGGCATTTCTCTCAGTATGAAGTCAGTGAAGCAAATGGGGGTCATACACACTGGAAGGGCTCTATTCACCAGTTTGGTGAGGGTAAGTTCGTGGCCTTGGATATCTTCAAGGCATTTGATAGGGCCTGGAGGCTACCATTACCGCAGAGGTTAGCATGTCCGTCTATGACGCTGAACGCCTGGTTTCGAATCCTGGCGAGACCATCAGAAAAAAAATTTTTAAGCGGTGATTTTCCCCTCCTAATGCTGGCAACATTTGTGAGGTACTAGGCCATGTAAAACTTCTCTCTCTTCGGTCTCGGCTATAAAAAGGAGGCCCCTTATCATTGAGCGTTGGGGCTGCTTGGTGTTGATTGGAGATGGTAGAGTATCCATTGCTTCCCTTGAGCATCGTCGACATTTGGGTTGTGTGGCGTTGTTCTATCATTTCTTCCACGCTGTGTGTTCTTGGGAACCCAGTTTTATGATTCAAGACTCGAGCTTGTTAGTCAGAAATTACAAGACTTTTTAGAAGCTCACACCGGTTTGTATTCGATTGGCCGAGAAAAATTATTTTTTTCGCAAGGACGGTTCACATGTGGAATCGGCAGATGCCTATCCTGCTACCTGTTAGACATTCCTCCTGCGATTCTTAACTATCCTCTCCAACGCAATGCACTGCATATATATATAGGTGACATCCCCTGCGTTGATTTAAAAAAAAAACTTGCTCTGCTCATGCGCGGGTCTGCAGGACCACAGGCTTTCCATCCTAGGGAAGAGGTTTTTCTCCGATCTCGGCAATCTTGCATGTGTGTCTCTGTGGAGTCTCCTCAGATGATATGGGGGGTATGTTTCGATAGGCGATGGGCGGTATAACCCTTATAATGCCTAAACGTGGAGTACCAATGATTGACACTCGACTCCACAAGAGAATATTTGAGCGAGTGTGGGTAGACACTTGGGGAAGCACTATCGTGATTGCGTTGTGGATAGGCGCTTGCTCGCTATTTTCATATTTCTTGTATTTTTCATTTTTCATCATCTCTCTGTCTCGCCTTAGGGTGGGAGCAGGAGGCTCGTACTTCATCATCATAATTTTAACCTAGTCTTTATCATTTCTTGTCTTCTTTTTCTTACCAGGGTGTTACAATGGGCCGGACTGACCTCCGAAAGGTGAGTTCAATCCAATCAACCTAATCCTAAGGGCTAAGTTTAGCTTAAAAGAGTCATCCTTTAACACAGACGAAGGTCATAAAAGTTTTACCCATTATGGCAAAGCTTTTATGACTTACGAAATGACTTTAACCTCAAAATGTCGCAAATTCACGATAAGTGGATGTAAATACTGCACAGTTGTTTGTCATTTAGTCTATGACACAGTGCCCGGTTATTACCCGTAGCAATGTGCGTAGTGGCTTTGTATGGAAAGCCAGCAACTTCTTAGTCCACCTCCGGCGGGCCTGCCCTCGACCGTAAGAGTGCAGATAGGCTTACATGTACAGATTCCCACAATCGTCCAACTTCCCGTTAGTTTTTGGTGTGCTTTCTAGGGTACCTGCTAAAATTTTGTTGCTGCCACCAAACATTCTTCTCACAAAAATGTGCGGGCATCTTGGCAAACGCCATACATATTGGAGGCTATATCAGATTTATCTCGACCAACCTTTACACCCATATTCTCGTTTTCCTTCCATTTTTTCTCAGTGTACCCCCCAAAAGTCCTCACCATCATCTGCCATGGCAAATTTGTTGGGCAAACAAATCATGGCGTTTTTCGTCATGTAAATTTACGATTTTCTGATTTCTGGCCATTGATAAGAAGTGTTAAATTGTTTATTCTCCACCCTTCGAAAAAAGGCGTCCAAAAAATATGTGTGTTAAAAAATATAGAAAAAATCATTTAGGCGGAAAAAACCTTCAAGAAGCACCATGACAATGTGGGTTACCTTCACTAACACACATACCCTCACACCACACTCCAGCCATGGTTCCCTTCTTTAACAACAGCCTTCGTCCTTTGGCGACCATTCATCGATGCATATGATTATAGTGATTATTTCTTCAAGGACTTCTTAAAGGCAAAATGACTCCCTTTTTTCCATATCTCGAAGGACATCAAATGGGCATGTTATTGTTGTGTTGCATGCGTGTAACTGTGTCTATCTTGTATGATGCCCTCTCGAATGTGTTAATAGTAAAGGATAAAAGATTTCACCCCAACTCCCATCATGACCATGTATGTGAGGGCTTCTTTTTTCGCTTGTTTGCTTTTGTTGCTGACAATTAGAAAACGATTGATTCAATTTGGGAAAAATATCAAAATTTTTCTAGAGATTATTTTTGGTGGGATTTTTGGGGTTTCTTATCTGTATATGCAAATCAGGGCTAGTCCTTTGGCGGGTGTTTTCCTTTTTATCCATTTTTCGTGGTATAAGACGGCAGTCTATATTTTTGGTATTCAATTAATTGTTACTTTTGATTGAAGCCTAAGGATTATCTTTGGTTATATTTAATCTTTTTTAACTGAATTTTTGTATGGTGTCACAAATTAAAGCCCATTTGCCTCTAGGTCGCTCAGTTTAGGAGATACAGCCGATTTAAATTTTTCCTGGTAAAATTTCGATTTTTAATGGATTTTCGATGAAATTTTGAATTTTTGGATGATGTCACGAGTTAAAGCCCATTTCCCTCTAGGACGCTTAGTTTAGGCGATACAGCCTATTTAAAGTTTTCCTGGTGAAATTTCCGTTTTTAATGGATTTTCGATGAAATTTTGCATTTTTGGATGGTGTCACGAGTTAAAGCCCATTTCCCTCTAGGACGCTTAGTTTAGGAAACACAGCCTATTTAAAGTTTTCCTGGTGAAATTTCGATTTTTAATCGATTTTCGATGAAATTTTGAATTTTTGGATGTTGTCACGAATTAAAGCCCATTTCCCTCTACGACGCTTAGTTTAGGAGATACAGCCAATGTAAAGTTTTCCTGGTGAAATTTCGATTTTTAATGGATTTTCGATGAAATTTTGAATTTTTGGATGGTGTCACGAATTAAAGCCCATTTCCCTCTAGGACGCTTAGTTTAGGAGATACATCCAATTTAAAGTTTTGCTGGTAAAATTTCGATTTTTAATGGATTTTCGATGAAATTTTGAGTTTTTGTATGGGGTTTCGATTTTTAATGGATTTTCGATGAAATTTTGAATTTTTGTATGGGGTCACGAATTAAAGCCCATTTCCCTCTAGGACGCTTAGTTTAGGAGATACAGCCAATTTAAAGTTTTCCTAGTGAAATTTCGATTTTAATGGATTTTCGATGAAATTTTAAATTTTTGGATGGTGTCACGAATTAAAGCCCATTTCGCTCTAGGACGCTTGGTTTAGGAGATACAGCCAATTTAAAGTTTTCCTGGTGAAATTTCGATTTTTAAGGGATTTTCACTGAAATTTTGAATTTTTGTATGGTGTCACGCATTAGAGCCCATTTCCCTCTAGGACGCTTAGTTTAGGAGATACAGCCAATTTAAAGTTTTCCAAGTAAAATTTCCATTGTTAATGGATTTTCGATGAAATTTTGAATTTTTGGATGGTGTCACGAATTAAAGCCCATTTCCCTCTAGGACGCTTAGTTTAGGAGATACAGCCAATTTAAAGTTTTCCTGGTGAAATTTCCGTTTTTAATGGATTTTCGATGAAATTTTGAATTTTTGGATGGTGTCACGAATTAAAGCCCAATTCCATCTAGGACGCTTTGTTTAGGAGATACATCCAATTGAAAGTTTTCCTGGTGAAATTTCCATTGTTAATGGATTTTCGATGAAATTTTGAAATTCCGCTTTTAATGGATTTTCGATGAAATTTTGAAATTCCGCTTTCAGTGGATTTTCAATGAAATTTTGAATTTTTTGGATGGTGTCACGAATTAAAGCCCATTTCCTTCTAGGACGCTAGTTTAGGAGATACAGCCAATTTAAATTTTTCCTGGTAAAATTTCGATTTTTAATGGATTTTCGATGAAATTTTGAATTTTTGGATGATGTCACGATTTAAAACCCGTTTCCCTCTAGGACGCTTAGTTTAGGAGATACAGACAATTTAATTTTTTCCTAGTGAAATTTCCATTTTTGATGGATTTTCGATGGAATTTTGAATTTTTGGATGGTGTCACAAATTAAAGCCTATTTGCCTCTAAAATGCTTAGTTTAGGAGATACAGCCAATTTAAAGTTTTCCTCGTGAAATTTCCATTTTTTAATGGATTTTCGATGAAATTTTGAATTTTTGGTGAAATTTTAATTTTTAATGGATTTTCGATGAAATTTTTAATTTTTGGATGGTGTCACGAATTAAAATCCATTTCCCTCTAAGACCCCTATTTTAGAAAATGCAACTAATTTAAGGTTTTCATGGTTATTTATCGATTTTTGTGTCGATTTTCATAAAAATATAGAATTTTTCGAAGTGATCACCCCTCCACCTCATGATGGTGGGTAGCACCCTTAAAAAAATTAACCCTTACCTAAAAAATTGGGCACGAGACCAAACATTTTATGCCTCTCACCACTTTCGGCTCATTTTGTGCCACACATACAAAATTAAAAAAAATTAAGTTTTTTATGATTTTCACATAAAAAAAACAACAAAGCAAAGGACACACCTAGAGTTTTTATTCTTAGTGTTTTTTGTCTCAAAATAACAAAAAAAATGAACCCCAAATGTGCTTTACAAAAAACAGTAGAGATGACACAAGAACTTAAGCTGCTGATGGTTTTTCTTATAATTTAATTATATTAATGAAGTTTTTTTTTCTTTAGACCTAAAGCGGTTTTTTGTAAAAAAAAAAAAAACTTTTTATAAAAAAGATTCTAAACGCTTTAAATGAATGATGAACGCGTGCTGTCAGGAATAGTGTTTTTTGTTTTGGCTGAAAATTTGTTTGAATAGGAATTAAAAAGGTTTTAAATTTCATTTATTAAGAGATTTTTTTTTTCCTTCTCCCAAATTAAGGACACCTAGTGCCAATGAATGGACGATGTGTCTCGCTGTTGGCCAATGCTTCGACTTTGCTCCACTTAGGTAATTTTATTAAGTTTATGCTGTTGCTGGTGATGAAACCAAATGAGATGGACTCAAATGTGATTAATTAGTGATTTGAAGCATCAGCAACATAAGAAAATTTTGGTCCTGCCACTCGTCCCATGTCAGACAGCTGCTGGTGGTGGTGGTGGTTTTTGGTCATCTCGCGCCTTAGAAGTGATAATTGATGGTCATATTTTAAATTGGCTAATTTTTTATATTGAATGAAATTGAGCTGTAATGTGAGTCTTCTTTAAGAGTCTCCACGTGTCTTGGTTTTGTTTTTTGGGATAGACGTTGCAAATGGATTTAGTCATACTTTAAATAAATTAACGCTGGTGGAACATATTAAGGACAAAATCTTTGCAATCAAGCGAAGGGTATCAATAAGTTGTTGAAAGCAATCGGAAAATCGAATGTGAAAAAAAAATGTCGAACTTAACGTGCCTACAGTAAGCAAGTAAAAGCGTGCTAAGTTCGGCCGGGCCAAATCTTGGGAACCCACCACCATGGATTCTGCTAAAATATGGTAGCTATATCTGGTTATAGACCGATTTGGACCGTGCTTGGCATAGTTGTTGGAAGTCATAACAGAATACTATGTTCAAAATGTCAACATAATCGGATGAAAATTGCGGCCTCAGGGCCTCAAGAAGTCAAATCGAGAGATCGGTTTAAATGGGAGCTATATCAGTTTATAGACTGATTTGGACCGTGCTTGGCACAGTTGTTGGAACTCATAACAGAACACTTAATGCAAAATTTCAGCCAAATCGGATGAAAAATGCGGCTTCCAGGGCCTCAAGAAGTCAAATCGAGAGATCGGTTTAAATGGGAGCTATATCAGGTTATAGACCGATTTAGACCAAACTTGGCAAATATGTTAAAAGTCATAACAGAACACAATGTGCAAAATTTCAGCAAAATCGGAGCAAAATTGAGGCTTGCAGGGGCTCAAGGAGTCAAATCGGGAGATCGGTTTATATGGGAGCTATATCAGGTTATAGACCGATTTAGACCGTACTTGGCAAAGATGTTGAAAGTCATAACAGAACACTATGTGCAAAATTTTAGCCGAATCGGATGATAATTAAGGCTTCCAGAGGCTTAAGAAGTCAAATCGGGAGATCGGTTTCTATGGGAGCCATACCAGGTTATATACCGATTTCGACCGTACTTAGCACAGATGTTGGAGGTTATAACATAATACAATGTGCAAAATTTCGGGAGATCGGTTTATATGGGAGCTAAAGGGTGATTTTTTTGAGGTTAGGATTTTCATGCATTAGTATTTGACAGATCACGTGGGATTTCAGACATGGTGTCAAAGAAAAAGATGCTCAGTATGCTTTGACATTTCATCATGAATAGACTTACTAACGAGCAACGCTTGCAAATCATTGAATTTTATTACCAAAATCAGTGTTCGGTTCGAAATGTGTTCATTCACCGTAACGTTGCGTCCAACAGCATCTTTGAAAAAATACGGTCCAATGAATCCACCAGCGTACAAACCACACCAAACAGTGCATTTTTCGGGATGCATGGGCAGTTCTTGAACGGCTTCTGGTTGCTCTTCACTCCAAATGCGGCAATTTTGCTTATTTACGTAGCCATTCAACCAGAAATGAGCCTCATCGCTGAACGGTGAATGAACACATTTCGAACCGAACACTGATTTTGGTAATAAAATTCAATGATTTGCAAGCGTTGCTCGTTAGTAAGTCTATTCATGATGAAATGTCAAAGCATACTGAGCATCTTTCTCTTTGACACCATGTCTGAAATCCCACGTGATCTGTCAAATACTAATGCATGAAAATCCTAACCTCAAAAAAATCACCCTTTATATCTGAATCTGAACCGATATGACCCTTTTGCAATCTCCAACGACCTACAACAATATTAAGTATCTTTGCAAAATTGCAAGTGGTTAGCTTTACGCGTTCGAATGCTATCGTGATTTCGAAAGACAGAAGGACGAAAATGGCTAGATCGACTCAGAGGGTGCTTAGCCCTCCCCCCAAAGGTCTTCGTACGCCTATGATGGGGACTATATCTGTTTAAAGGCCATTTCGGATCATAGGCGTCAAGTCATAACTCAAATCTTTGTTCCAAATTTCAGCCAAATCGGATGGAAATTGGCTTCTAAGAGCTCAACAAGTCCTATTCGGGAATCGGTTTATATGGGGGCTATATCTTCCTATAGACCGAATCGGATCATACGTGACATAGATGCTGGAAGTCGTAACTCAAGTCTTTGTTCCAAATTTTAGCCAAATCGGATGAACATTGAGGCTTCTAAAGGCTCAAGAAGGCAAATCCGGGGATCGGTTTATATGGAGGGCTATATCTGCTTATAGACCGATTCGGTCCAAATTTCAGCCAAATCGGATGAAAATTGAGGCTTCTAAGAGCTCAACAAGTCCTATTGGGGAATCGGTTTATATGGGGGGTATAACTGCTTATAGACCGATTCGGATCATACGTGGCATAGATGTTGGAACTCATAACACAAGTCTTTGTTTCCAATTTCAGCCAAAACGGATGAAAATTGAGGCTTCTAAAGGCTCAAGAAGTCAAATCCGGGGATCCGTTTATATGGGGGCTATATCTGTTTATGGACTGATTCGGTTCATACATGGCATGGATGTTGAAAGTCATAACCCAAATCTTCGTTCCAAATTTCAGCCAAATCGTATGAAAATTGGGGCTTCTAAGGGGCTCAAAAAGTCAAATCCGAGGATCCGCTTATATGGGGGCTATATCTGTTTATAGACCGATTCGAATCATACTTAGCATGCCTGTCGGAAGTCCTAACTCAACTCTTTGTTCACAATTTCAGCCAAATCGGATGAAAATTGAGGCTTCTAAGGGCTTAAGAAGGTAAATCCGAGGATCGTTTTATATGGGGACTATATCTGCTTATAGACCGATTCGAATTATACGTGGAATGGATATTAGAAGTCATAACACAAGTCTTTGTTGCAAATTACAACCAAATCGGATGAAAATTGCGACTTCTAGGGGATTAAGAAGTCAAATTGGTTCATATGGGGGCTATATCCAAATCTGATTCGACTTGGTCCATTTGCAATTCCCAACGATCTACGTCAATAAAAACTATCTGTGCGAAATTTCAAGCTTCTAGCTTTACGCGTTCGACCGCTATCGTGATTTAGACAGACGGACTGACGGACGGACATGGATCGTTTTTTTTGGCCCAGAGACGAAGCCTATTGAAATTGGAAAAAATCGGTTCAGTTTTTTATATAACTCTCAGTTTTGGATATAGCTCCCATATATATGTTAGTCCGATTTTAACTAAAATTGCAATGACAACGTCATTTGTTAACCGATTCTCATGAAGATTTCTCTTATGACACTCCATATTACGGGTGAAATCGGTTTAGATTTAAATGTAGCTCCCTTATAAAGTATGATTTTTTAGCAATTTATTATCTTTTTGGCAACTCACGCAAATGCAAATTTTGCCCATGAACATTTCACTAAGGAACAGGGGCCAACTTCTCACCTATCAATGAGTGCAGTCCGATTCAAATTGAAGCTCAATCATAAGGGGCCTCCTTAGCCGAGTCCGAACGGCGTGCCGCAGTGCGACACCTCTTTGGAGAAAAGTTTTACATGGCATTGTTCCTCACAAATGTTGCTAGCATTAGAAAGGGAAAGTCACTGCTAAAAATTTTTTCTGATGTTCTCGCCAGGATTCGAACCCAGGCGTTCAGCGTCATAGGCGGACATTCTAACCTCTGCGCTACGGTGGCCTACAGCTCACGCACGTTTCGTAATTTGTTTCCCCATCAAACATCTTCAGATTGGTCTATAATTTAACCATGAATTGTCTTACAGACGACCAGCTCTTACAAATTATTGAATTTTTTTATCAAAATTCGTGCTCTGTTAAGAAAGTTCATCGCATTCAAGTCGTTTTCAGCGACAAAGCTCATTTTTGGTTCAATGGGTACGAAAATAAGCAGAATTGTCGATTTTGGAGTGAAGATCAGCCGGAAGCATTGCAAGAGCTACCAATGCATCCAGAAAAAGTCACAGTTTGGTGCGGTTCATGGGCTGGTGGCATCATTGGAGCGTACTTCTTCAAAGGTGATGCGAATCGTAACGTAACTGTGAATAGTGAGCACCACTTTTTTTTGCCCAAAATGCAAGAGCTTGACTTCCATGACATATGGTTTCAACAAGACGGTGCCACATAGCACTCGTTACAATGGACTTATTGAGTAGCGAGCTCGGTGAAAATTTAGTTCACGTTCGTGACCGGTCAATTGGCCGTCTAGATTGTGCTATTTAACGCCTTTAGACTATTTTTTGTGTGGCTATGTTAAAGCTCTTGTCTATACAGGCAAGCCCGCTTCAATTGACGCATTAGAAGGCAACATTGAAGCATTTATTGGTGAGATTCCGGCCGAAATGTTGGTAAGAGTATACCAAATTTGGATGCACCATTTGAGGCGCAGTCACGGTCAACATTTGCACAAAATAATCTTCAAACATTAAATTTTATGGACCATTTCATGTTTCTGAATTTTTTGTGTTTTATTATTTTTTTTTTTTTTGAAAAACTTTCCTATAGCTCTTAACAAATCACCCTTTTATATGTCGGTATTAATAATTTGGCAATTTAGCATCTCTTATCTCTCACGAAGATTGCAAATGCAAATTTTGCCCATGAACATTCCATTAAGGAACAGGGGCAAACTTATCACATATCAATGAGTGAAGTCCGATTCAAGTTTAAGCTCAATAATAAGGGGCCTCCTTTTTATAGCCGAGTCCGAACGGCGTGCCGCAGTGCGACACCTCTTTGGAAAGAAGTTTTACATGGCATAGTACCTCACAAATGTTGCCAACATTAGGAGTGGAAAACCACCGCTGAAAATTTTTTCTGATGGTCTCGCCAGGATTCCAACCCAGCCGTTCACCGTCATAGGCGGACATGCTAACCTCTGCGCTACGATGGCCTCCTAAGATTTACATTAACGTTATCAAATTTACCTTTGTTTTAAGAAGAAATTAACTCACTATTAAACATTTAATTTTCGAGAAAAATGCTTCTTTTACCTCACCCTACCTCCTAACAGCTATGGCATGCTGGCCACAATACTCGTACAACCACTAATAGCTAATATTGTTTAATATCATTAAAATGTTGATGCCGTCTTATCTGTTAACTCCATTTGGTTTGTAAAACTTTTTAATCTCTAACAAAGCCAGTTGTGACCCACTAACCGGCCATACAACCATACAGCCAACCAACCAACCAACCACGCAACCGATCAGGAAAAACAAAAACTGAGCCAAGAAAAACAAAAAAAACAGGCAATGAAACGGAAAAAAATCAAAACTTTTCCTATAGGCCATACCATGAATATTAAAAAGAAAGAGGAAATGCAAACATTATCAGTAATGAGGACTCTAAGCACACAATTTCCTTGAAGCCGCCAACCAAACAACCCAAACTCCTTGGTGACAGAGGTTGGACTCTGTCAAAAAACTGTCATTTTAATGTTCCGTCTTTCTATGGTATTTTTCTCTTTTTTTTTGCCCCCGACTTGGCTGGACTAAGTTTTCCTTGCTTTCTGGCCACATCCAGATGAAGGTGGAAGAATCCTTCAGAGATAGAGAGCAACTGGAGAATGAAATAAAATGTAGTGGAGTTTTGAAGGGCTTCAAGACAAAAGGTAAAAGTTTAAAACACGTGTGGGTTTAGCGCAAAAGTTCAGCCAGCATAAATGGCGGAAATTTTGCCGATGAAGAGAGAAGCGGTAGCCGAGTTGAGGATGGGTAAGAGGCGAAGGAGCTTGAAGTGCCAGCACAAGTTTTAAATAAACAACATTTTTGATTAATCATTATGGTCATTAGATAAATGTTTAAAACAATTTTTTTTCTAAATATTCAAATGGCGAGGCAGTTTTCTTTTCGCCTTGATTGCCTGGCAAGAATGGAAATTTAATACAGTTATAAATGGAAACAAAATCTGCCACGGGCCGGAAATGGCTTAAACAAGGTAATTAGTGAAATTACACTTTTTTTACCGTGACATATATAGGCAACATGAGGTTGTAAAGAAATAAGTAACCGTTTTATGTCTGGTGACATCAGCATCACTATTTTGAGCCATAGATATCATTAACTGGATAAAAAGGTACAGGGATTTATAACCAACAAGTAAAACGTTAAGTTCGGCCTGGCCGAACTTTGGATACCCACCAAAATATTGGTCTTTTTGGTAGCTATATCCAAATATAGACCGATCCGAACCCTATGCAAAACAGATGTCGAAAAGCCTAACATAAGTCACTGTGTCAAATTTCAACGAAATCGGATTATAAATGCGCCTTTTATGAGGCCGAGACTTCAAATCGAGAGATCGTCTATATGGCAGCTATATCCAAATCTGAACCGATCTGGGCCAAATTGAAGAGGAATGTCGAAGAACCTGGCACAACTCACTGTCCCAAATTTCGGCGACATCGGACAATAAATGCGCCTCTTATGGGACCAAAACCTTAAATCGAGAGATCTGTCTATATGGCAGCTATATCCAAATCTGGACCGATCTGAGCCAAATTGAAGAAGGATGTCGAAGGGTCTAACACAACTCATTATCGCAAATTTTGGCGACATCGGACAATTAATTCGCCTTTTATGGGCCCAAAACCTTAAATCGAGAGATCGGTCTATATGGCACCTATATCCAAATCTGGACCGATCTGCTCCAAATTGTAAAAAGATGTCAAGGGGCCTAACACAACTCACTGTCCTAAATTTCGGCAAAATCGGACAATAAATGCGCCTTTTATGGACCCAGGACCTTAAATTAAGAGATCGGTCTATATGACAGCTATATCCAAATCTGGACCGATCTGGACCAAAGTGCAGAAAAATGTCGAAAGGGCTAACACAACCCACTCTCCCAAATTTCGGCGAAATCGGACAATAAATGCGCCTTTTAGGGTTCCAAGACCTTAAATTAAGAGATCGGTCTATATGGCAGCTATATCCAAATCTGGACCGATCTGTTCCAAATTGTAAAAAGATGTCAAGGATCCTAACGCAACTCACTGTCCTAAATTTCAACGAAATCGGATTATAAATGCGCCTTTTATGGGGCCGAGACTTCAAATCGAGAGATCGGTCTACATGGCAGCTATATTCAAATCTGAACCGATTTGGGCCAAATTGAAGAGGAATGAATGTACTATCCCAAATTTCGGAGACCACGGGCAATAAATGAGACTCCTATGGAACCAAAACCTTAAATCGAGAAATCGGTCTATATGGCAGCTATATCCAAATCTCGATCGATCAGAGCCAAATTGAAGAAGGATGTCGAAGGGCCAAGCACAACTCACTGTCCCAAGTTTCGGCGGCATCGGACAATAAATGCGCCTCTTATTAGACCAAAACCTTAAATCGAAAGATCGGTCTATATGGCATTTCCAAAATTTCCAAATCTAGACCGATCGGTGCCAAATTGATTAAGGATATCGAAGGACCTAACACAACTCACTGTCCCAAATTTCGGCGGCATCGGACAATTAATGCGCATTAGGTTCCAAGACCTTAAATCGAAAGATCGGTCTGTATGGCAGCTATATCCAAATCTTGACAGATCTGACATTGAAATATCAAAGGGCCTAATACAACTCACTTTGCCAAATTTTGGCGGCATCGGACAATAAATGCGCCTTTTATGGACCTCAGACCTTAAATCGAGAGATTGGCCCATATGGCAGCTACATCCAAATCTGGACCGATCGGGGCCAAATTAAAGGAGGAGGTCGAGTGGCCCAACACAACTCACTGTCTTAAATTTCAGCAAAATGAGATAATAAATGTGGCTTTTATGGGCCTGAGACCCTGAATCGGCTGATCAGTCTATATGGGGGCTATATCAAGATATAGTCCGATATAGCCTTTCATCGAACTCAAACTGCCTATGGACAAAAAAGGAATATGTGCAAAGTTTCAGCTCAATATCTCTTTTCCAGGGATATAGTAGTTCCAATCGGTTCTATCAGGAATAGTGATACAGTACTTTTTATCAAACAGGGGCTTAGGCAGTGTGTAATCCACACTGCCTGGAACAACGGATACTGTATCAAGGATAACACAATGTCCGTAGCCGCCACATGACCAAAGAAAAATCTCCCTTAGTCTAATGGCAGTGGTGGCAGTCATCTGTGGTGTCGTCCTCAGTGCGGCTGTGATGCACAAACAAGCCATCCTTTGGATCCGGTTGAGTATTAAACAGTAGTGGATTTTTGAAGCGCCGTCAACCAGACCACAACACCATATAGCATTATATGTCTGACAACTGCAGTATATATCCAATGCATGACACGAGGTTCAAACCCCCCAACTTCTGCCAATGGCTATCTTGCAGGTGTATTGAATTTCTTGCCCTTTCCAAAATGTTGAATTTGAAGTTAAATTTCCTGTCCAGCACACCCATATATTTTGCTCTTTCTGTAAATGGAACATTCTCTCCTCCCAAGGAGACAGGTGGTACTCACGAATTTCGTATTTAACGCAGATGACTGCCATCACGGCCCAAAACCTGCGAGGCCCAAGTGTGAATACAATGCGTCTATCAATGCCCCCACATGTGGCAACCCTCACATGAGTACCAATTTGATCCCATGTATTTGGACGCGTTCACCTCCTTGGTTAGCAGCGGAGCACTACCTAAAACTCCTTCCGATCTATGGGTCACGGCATTTGGTTGAAAACGCAACTCCACGCGGAGCTTATGCTCTACCCGCGATTTGAGTACAAACTACAGCCACCACGTTGCTCCCTACTGGGGCCTCTCCATTGTCAGGCTGGAACCAAAGTTCCAGGGGCTCCTATCTTAGTAGCCTTAAAAGATTGCTACCAGTTGAACCCTAAACAGTTCCGGACTAGTCATCTGGAAGAAATGAATCACCCTTAGCCGACCCTAAGCCAGCATACAAAAGTATGCACTAAAACAACATATGTCAGGACGATCTACACAAACAGAAACAGGACACGGCAGCCCTCACGGGCTACGCCACATATATCTGCATCAACATGGGACTCATAAAACAACGATGCCACCCTCACAGATGACCGAACACAACCACAACAGCTACGGGAACCAACGATGGGCAAGCGCCGCTGCATCAACATGGGCAAGGCAGGTGTCAGGCCATGCCATGCGCAGCACCAAATCACTCGGTCGCGCCAGTTCAGCAACACCTCGTTATGGATAACTAGCGTGTATTCATCCCTCTACTAAGTCTTGTCCGCCTCTTAAGAAATACTTCCCGGGAAATCTTCGTCTTCAAGGGCCCTACTGAAATCCCACACCGCCTCGCTAATCCCCATCGAGCCTAAATCTCTAATATCTGCATAGTATGGACATTCTGTCAGTACATGCCTTCAGTCCTCAGGTCTCCCACAGTCGCACAGACCAGTCGCGGACAAATTCCTCTGATGCAAAAATGCATTAAAAGTACCATGTTCTGTCAATATGAAGCCCAAACTTAGGCCGAAGCCAAGGTCCGGGCGGTCTTGTACGAACGTCCCGTCACGAATAAATTCGTTAGTCACCCGATCATTGTAACTGTTCGTCCATCTAGTTCTCCATCTATCATCAAGACGCTCCTACTCAAAAGAACTACTTTTGTCTTGCGCGGATTTATACCTTGACCACTTTCGGCGGCCTACTTCGCTGTTGCACGCAGAGCTTCCTGAAGTAGTGCTGGGAAACTTTCCCCTAACCGCAATAGCCACGTCTTCAGCATACCCGACCACTTTTACATCTTTTTCGTCCAGAGACAATAATATATTGTTAATGGCTATATTTCAAAGTAGAGGAGACAGTACACCTCTTTGAGGTGTTCCTCGGCTGGCCCATCTTTCTAGATCCACAAATCCCAAGCCATGAGGTCTGCGAGACAGCCTTGAGACTTGGTGTCAGAGATTTAAGAATGAGCGCAGAAGATCCGTCTGTCTGTCGAAAGCACGCTAACTTTCGAAGGAGTCAAGCTAGCCGCTTGAAATTTTTCCCAAATACTTTTTATTAGTGTAGGTCAATTGGGATTGTAAATGGGTCAAATCGGTTCATGTTTTTATATAGCTGCCATATAAACCGATCTTGGGTCTTGACTTCTTGAACCTCTAGAGGTCTCAATTCTTATCCGATTTGACACAAATTTTGCACATGATGTTTTGGTACCACTTCCAACAACTGTGCTAAGTATGGTTCAAATCGGTCCATGTTTTGATATAGCTGCCATGTAAAGCGATCTTGGGTCTTGACTTCTTGAGCCTCTAGAAGGCGCAGTTCCCATCCGATTTGATTGAAATTTTGCACGTAGGGTTTTGGTATCACTTTCAACAACTGTACTAAGTATGATTCAAATCGGTTCATAATCTCTTATAGCTGTCATATAAACCGATCTTGGATCTATACTTCTTGAGCCTCTAGAGCGCGCAATTCTCATCCGATTTCGCTGAAATTTTGCATGAGGTGTTTTTTTATGACTTCCAATAATTGTGCTAAGTATGGCGCAAATCGGTATATAACCTGATATAGCTGCCATATAAATCGATCTGGGATCTTGACTTCTTGAGCCTCTAGAGCCTCTAGAGGGCGCAATTCTCATCCGATTTAGCAGAAATTTTGTACAACGGCTTCTCTCATGACTTTCAACATACGTGTCTAATATGGTCTGAATCGATCAATAGGCTGATACAGCTTCCATATAAACCTATCTACCGATTTTGCTTCTTGAGCCCCTACAAGACGCAATTCTTATCCGAATGAACTGAAATATTACACAATGACTTCTACAAAGTTCAGCATTCATTTATTCTATTCTGAGTTGGGCGGGTGCAGCAATCTTTCTGTTTGTCGTTTTGATTTCTTTAGCCCTAGAACCTCCTTCGGATTTGGATGATTTTATGCAAGCGATCTCCAACATGCATAACAAATATGGGTCATATAGATGTCTAACTACAATACTTTCTTTTAAAAAATCCGCAATTACTTTTTGGGCAACCCAATAGATACATGCAAAATCCCATCTCAGTATTTAGAGCACACAACAAGCCGATTACTGGCTTAGGTATATCTCCATAGTGGCATCAATTTTTTCCACCATTCACACCAACTGATTATCAATTTAAAATTCATGTTATTTTATGATAACGGTGGCGCTCACATTAGCTTGTCTTTGAATATTAAAATCGGAGCAATCTATCATCGAGGAACATAAAATGAAATGTATGATGTTTCCAACAAGTTTCCCTCCTCAGAGTAATTGTAGCACTAATATGACATTTGTGAGGGGATAGGAAATAAAGTGAAGTTATGTTACACTAAAAGCGCTAATTACTACAAAGGGCAGCAGGCAAAAAGCAAGGCTTTTAGAGGGGGGAAGAAATTTTTAAATTTGAAAAAAAACTCATTAATTTCATTTATTAATTAGTCCCCCAACATCAACACCTCCTCGTGGGTGAAATTGTTAATGGACTCTCCCTTTCTGCGACTTCAGCATTTCCCCTATTAAGGACTCCCCCTTTGATTAAGTTAAGCGTGTGATGGCGCAAAGGAAAAACTACGTGTTTCATCTTACAGAAATTCATCATTTCAAGCAGCATATTTTGTTTCTGTTGTAGATTGCATGAGTATATGATGCCATTACAGCTAGGAGTATGAAGCCTCCTTCTCTTCATCATTATCATTAAGGCTCCACATTTCCATCAACGGCCAACATGCGAATCATGCAGCTGAAAATACTCCACTGCTGTCCGTTCCCGTTCCAGTTTAACTGTCGGTCCGCTTTGCCTTTCACTCTGCTATGTATTCGGCCTATGTGGACACATTGAATGAAAAATTTCTTTTAATGTTCCCCAACTACAAATAATTCATCCCGTTGTTGGTTGGTTCCCATTGTGCGAGATTCCATTCGCTGCTCCATGCTGCTCCATGTCCACCCGTAATGCCTGCGGGCAAATGAGTGTGGGTGGGTTAGAGCGAGATGAGTAAAGGAAAAAATAAAAATTAATTTCTCATAGAGTGGCATCCATTAAAAAATGTTGAACATTTTTTTGCTTTTTTTTCTCATTCTTTCTTTACTTTCTAAACATACTTTCGCGAAATGTTATTTTTTCCATGGGGTACAATGAACACTGTGGAATGGATGCGGAATTTTGTGCGATCGTTTTGGTAATCAAGACTACTGATTTTTTCAACAGAGTGTAAGATGAGAACACAGAAAATATCAGCCTCTAAGCATTTGTCATACCCACCACTATGGGATGGGATGGATGGGTATCCTAATCTAGTCATTTCGTTTGTAATATTGATCTAAGACCCCATAAATTGCATATATTCTTGATCGTCTGGAATAGGTCCAACCATTCCCATCTGTCTGGCGGAATCACGAAATCAGTTCAAGGAATAAAGATCTCCATTTGAAATTTGGCACAGATACTTCTTATTGATATTGATCGTTTGCGAATTGCAAAGGGGCCATATTGCTTCAGATTTGGATATAGCTCACATATAAAATGGCCCTACGAATTCGCTTCTTGGGAGCTAGAAGCTTCGATTGGGCTGAAATTGAGTATGCGAAGAAGTTTCTGCTACTACAGCAGTAGTTCGGCAAATTATAGCAAAATATTTACAGACCATTACTTTCTAAGTCAGTTTAGTTTTCTTACTTTAATTGGCCATTACAACAAATATATTCCTCTAGCCGAACGTAGAATAGATTCCTCAGCGCCTCGATCTTCTGCGCTTCTTCTCCAATTTCTCATTGTCCAATTGTATTTTGATGCGTTTAACTATGCTATCGTCGGCATACAGCCCATACATCTCGTGATTCATACGACGTCTATATTCTCCATTAACGCAAACTAGTCCATATATTTTACGAAGGGTTTTTCTCCCAAACACTCCAAGTACTACCTCATCTGCTTTCGCAAGTACCCATGCTTCGGAGCAATATAACAGCACGGGTAGTATCAGTGTCTTGTATAGTGCAATTTTTGACTGTCGAGAGATGGCTTTGCTCCTTATCTGCTTGCTCAGTTCAAAATAGCAATAGCCAATATTTTCCTTCGTTTTATTTCAAAACTGGTGTTGATTGTTTAGGTTACGTGTGGGGAGTAGTGTGCCATGCCTATTCACACGTGCAACTCGTGTAATCTTCTCCAGCAGGATATTAAAGAGATCACACGATAGGCTGCCTCCCTGTCTGATGGTCGGTGGAGAGTATAAGATAACCTCGGAGGGGTTTTTTTTATGCCCCTCTCTCCATACCCTGAAATTTTGCATGAGGTGTTTTATTATGACTGCCAACAACTGTGCTGAGTATGGTTGAAATCGGTCCATAACCTGATATAGCTGTCACATAAACCTATCAGGGGTCTTCACTTCTTGAGCGTCTAGAGTGCGCAATTCCTATCCGATTTGGCTGAAATTTTGCATGACGTGCTGATATAGCTGCCATATAAACCGATCTGGGGTCTTGACTTCTTGAGCCACTAGAAGACGCAATTATTATCCGATTTAGCTGAAATTTTGCATGAGATGTTTTGTTATAACTTTCAACAACTGTGCTAAGAATAATTCAAATCGGTCCATAACCTGATATAGCTGCTATATAAACCAATATAAGATCTTGACTTCTTCAGCCTTTAAAGGGCGCAAGTATTACCCGATTTGGCTAAAATTTTGTACAACGGCTTCTCTCATGACCTTTAACATACGTGTCCAATATGGCATGAATCGGTTTATAGCCTATAGCCTATAGCCTGATCAGTTCAGCCGGCAACCTATCGGCTCCTGCTGCTTTATTGTTTTCCAGCCGGACCTCGTTTTAACTAGGTGTAACACATCAGGCATTGGTTCTGCGGTATACTCCGCGGTTTATATAGGGCCTATATCAGGTTATTGACTGATTTAGACCATACTTGACACAATTGTTGAAATTCATAACAAAACTCTTCGTGCAAAGTTTCAGGTAAATAGGATAGCAATTGCGCCCTCTATAAGCTCAAGAAGTCCAATCAGGAGATGGTTTTATATGAGAGCTATATCAGGTTAAAAAACGATTTTAAGCAAACTTAACACAGTTTTTGGAAGTCATAACGTCCAAAATTTCAGCCAAATTGGACAAAAATTACGTCTTCCAGGGGCTCAAAAAGTCAAAGCAGGAGATCGATTGATATAGGAGCTATATCCAAATCTGAACCGATGTGGCCCATTTGCAATCCCCAACGACCTACATCAATAAGAAGTCTCTGCGGAGATTTCAAGCGGATATCTTTATTCGTTCGACGGTTATCTATGATTTCGACAGACGGAGGGACGGACGGACGAACAGAGCTAGTTCGACATAAAATGTCAATGGGGTCGTAAATCAATATTCGGAGGTGTTACAAACGGAATGACTAGGCTAGTATACCTCCATCCTAGGGTGGTGGATATAATAAAATAACTACTGATTTAAATGAAATTTTGTTACCTTATGGCAACGCAAAAATACAAACCTGATATATAACGTTGGGATCAAATATCCTGGGGGAGCGCCCCACCCACAAAATCCCTCAAATGTACATGTAACACGTTGGAGCATTTCCTATATCATTGCCTGGTATTTGTGACAAATTGTCTGGAGACCGCCCTATCCCCAAAAAATACTTCAAAAGAATAAATCTAAGACATAACTTTAGGGTCAAATATCCTAGGGGAGGGCCCCACCGACAAACACCTCCAAATTTACAAGAAACACGAATCGGAAAATATGGGTTTCAAATGAAAGGTATTTAAGAGTGGAGTACAAATTTGACATAAACATAAAGGTATTTAAGAGTAGAAGTTTGATATAATCATTTGGCCCAAAAAAACGGGGACCCACCCCACCACAAAATACAGCCAAAAATATAATATTTACCGATTTCGGCAATATGGGTCTCAAAAATTTAATATTTACCGATTTCGGCAATATGGGTCTCAAATGAGAATTATTTGGAAGTAGAGTACAAATTTAATTAAAAATTTTGGTCTATGATTTTTTTTTTTTTGTTTCTGTGGGGGGGCCGCCCCTCCCCAAAACGGGCATGTATGTATGAAATTTCAAGTACAAATTTAATTAAAAAATTTTGGTCTTTAATTTTTTTTTTTTGTTTTTGTGGGGAGGCCGCCCCTCCCCTCCCCAAAACGGCCATGTATGTATGACATTTTTTAGGGAGTATATTACGAATCTGAATAAATATTTGGGACAAATTGTCTGGGGACTGCCCCACACCCAAAAAGAAAACCTGCAACAGATTAAATCTGATACATAACTTTGGGGTCAAATATCCAGGGGGAGCGCCCCACCAACAAAACCTTCAAATTTACATATAACACGAATAGAACAATATGGGTGTCAAATGAAAGGTATTTAAGAGTAGAGTAGGAATTTCATATAAATATTTGGCCCAAGAGTCCAGGGGCCCGCCCCACCACAAGATACCGTAAAAAATTACATATTTATTGATTATGGCAATATGGGTCTCAAATGAATGGTATTTGGAAGTAGAGTACAAATCTAATTAAAAAAATTTGTTCTAACGTTTAGGGAGTAGACTATGAATCTGGAATAAGTATTTGAGACAAATTGTATGGGGACTGCCTCACACCCAAAAAAAACTATCAACAGAATAAATCTGATTCATAACTTTGGCTTAAAATATCCTGGGACAACGACCCAAACACAAAACCCTCCAAATTTACATGTAACACGAATAGAACAATATGGGAGTCAAATGTATGGTATTTAAGAGTAGAGTCGGAATTTCATATAAATATTTGGCCCAAGAGTCCGAGGGCCACCCTATTCCCCAAAAAACGCCAATTAAATTTGTAGGCCCATGGGCCTTGGATGAAAAGTCTTTGACAATAGTGTACGAATCTGATATTAATATTAAGGACCAAGGTTCTGGGTCATGTCCTGCCCTTCAACAGTACATTTATGTCTCAACAACAAGGGACTCAAATAAAAAGGTCTTTGACAGTAGAGTATAATTGTGATGTTATTTGGGACAAAGTGTCTGGGGATTGACCCTTAAATGTACATGTTGGCCGAAAGCATCTATAATATACTCAAATCAAGCTTAAGAATCCAAATAACGAAATTGATTTGTATGGACGCTATAACAGGTTATTACCGATTTGGCAAACATTAATTGATACCTCAATTTGACTAAAATTTGATATGTAAAGTAAATTAAGGCCACACCCATAGCAAATCAATGACTTGACTTCTTGAGCCCCTAGAAACCACAATTTTGTCCGATTAATCTTCTTCTTAAGTGTAGATTTAATTTTTTTTTCAAACCATGTTGCTACCCGCCTTTGATAGTTCAACTGGCAATCCATCGGCTCCTGCTGCCTAGTGGTTATTAAACATCTTTCAAACATTTTGTATGAATTTCAATTATTTTTTTGAGGTCCTTGCAACACTTTACAACCACTGTAGCTCAACTCATATTACTCAAACGCGAAAATTCATTAAGGCATAGTCATTTTTCTTAGCCGAAAAAAATAAGGCCAGCTAAAAAAAAAAAGAAAAGCAAGTACGCACTTAAAGGCGTTAAGCAACAACTACAACAACAGCAACATCAAAAGCTCAGAAAAGAAGACGAAAATCTAAAATGCGGCATGCTGATGAAGAAGGGGCGAGCGAAGGGGGAGGGAATGCTGGCCATACTCTTAATAGTAGTAATACACAATTTCAAGAGCCTGGGAAAACCTTGAATGGACATTATGCTACCTCATCTGCCTACTACATACACCTTCTAGCAAAAGACACAGCGCGCAAATTCCATATCCCCTTCCAAGTGTCATGGATGCCATTGTAGCCGCTGCCGCCAAAGTAGTAATGCCCCCAAAGTACGCTCAAACAAACAAAATTTTTAATGAATACTTTTAGAATTTCGTATTTCTTTTTTTTTTTTTTTGCTTTGCTTATTTCTTAAGTCTTCTATGCTGAGGGTTTGGTGGAGTCATACATGCAAAGGAAGCTCCTCCTAAAACACCTGAATTAGAAGCCCTTTTAATACCAAGTTTCGACCCCCTTTTGAAGGGCTTCTTTGTGGTGGTCGTCATCAACGTCAACATTGCTGTTGCTGTTGCCATTGCCCTCTTGCTGCATGACCATTTCCAGGGAGATGTAAAATGAGACCGTGTTAAACGGCACGGAACGCACACCAAAAGAATGCTCAGCCAACACCACACACTACAACAACAATGGGACAACACGCAAAGCAGGACCTATTTAAAAATTGTGCGTAATTCACGAATTTTAAAATTAACAGCCAAACAACGAAAGGCAACAACAACAACAACAATACCAGCAGCAGCAGCAACAACGGCTTCGACACCAGAAGCCCCTTACCCAAGGAAAATGGAAGGGAAAAACGGATTCATTCTACGAAAGGCAACGAAGTGGCCATTAAAATAATTTCACCAAAGAGCCTCTTATTTTGTACAACGTCATCTTTACAATAGCCCTAAACAATGGCAACTAAGCTTAAGGTTTAGTAGGGGGTCTTGGGCGAATCCGAAATAGCCCTACTCGTGGGTGTAGACGACCAAACAAAATTTCTCAATAGAAGGTTTTCAGTAATCAAAACACAAAGGAAACTAAATCTAGCCCCAATGTCTACAGGTATTGAGTGGTTGATGGCTGAGTATTGAGCATTAGGTGGATTATTGAAGTGCTGTCCACCAGAGAACGACATCATATAGCATTATAGTTCAGACAACTGTAATATATGTTGCAGCCAGTGCATACAATGCGGTTTAAATCCCCAGCGATTGCAGTTTCAAACAGTTTTAGGCTTATGGTTTGTGAGGGGTGGGAAATTCCAAGTTATGGTCAAAGTCTTAGGCAGGCCTGCGGAGTCGACCGGAGTCGTTTTTTGGGGCCGGAGTCGGACTATTGAGCAGAAGTCGGAGTTAGGTTCGGAGTTGAGTACGTTAGCCCCGACTACGATCCACTCTCAGACTACCCGGCTGCTAGACTCCGCAGCCATGGTCTTAGATCAGTAAAGCAAATTCCCTAAAGTTTTTAGAGTCTTCAGGCCAAAATTTTGGTTCGCTTCAAATATGACATAAACCACAGACAAAGGGTTCCCATATTTTGTGGCATAATCGAGATGTATCATTGATGGTTGGACCAATTTACCCGAATTGCCCCAAAAATTCAAAAAAAGGTATTTAAATTTGGTGTCAAGTACCTTAGGGGCGTCTTCATCGTCGAAATATTTGACCACTTCAACCTCTAGCGTGCGACAGTACCCCAGTACCAATATTGTCGGCCCATTGCCGGGAAGTGCATCATTCTGGCAATTGAATCGCAACGGTCTCTGAGATAAGATCGACGAGATAGTAGATTTTATGAGTCGAAAGAACATATTGGTCGCAGCGATAAAGGAGACAAAGCTGAGAAACACCTGCATCCAGCACACTTGTCACGGATACAAAGTGCTACGTAAGAGTCGCTTCAGTAGTAGAAGTGGGAGATTGGCCTTTGTGATACTCCATTCCGTGCAGTATAGACCCATCTCGCCTGCACATGGCGCTAGTTACCCATAAATGGATTATATGAGGTTAGCAGTCAAATCCGGTATTGCCGACATAGAGCTATACAACTTGCGCAATGTACACTGTACATACCGCCGGTTAGTTGTTGTGACCCAATTGGCCAATGGCCAAGATTACAAGGCCCGACATTGTAGGTCTACTGTCTGGTCATTATCACCTGGTTCTAAGAGCTTTAATGCGCATCACGTTTCATGTCATTCTCTCCTAGGTAACGACCAGCGGGGAGATAGTAGATTTTTTTAGCTTTTGCAGAACAAATTGATGGCCCCAGGTTTTTCACGGTGAATGAGAAAGCTCTCAATAGCATTACGAGGAGGTGCAACAGCTCGCCTGACATTTCCATGGTATCCCCTTATACCGGCAAGGGATCAGGTAACCTCTCCATATTACTCATCATCGACCAAACAACTTTATCACCTCAGAGCGACATACGCTCAAATTTTAAGGTCAATAAGGGGACTCCTTTTTATAGCCTAGTCCGAACGGCGTGCCGCAGTACGACACCTCTTTGGGGAGAAGTTTTTAGATGGCAAAGTACCTCACATTATTAGGGGATAGATTAGTTTAGGGTTAGGTTTAAGTGGAAGTCTGCCAACAGACTCACTTTGACGTTTTCGTCCATTGCGATAACACAGAAACAGAAGAAGAAAGATGCCTTCTAGTTCTTACCGTTGAACCATATAAGGGTCGCTCAACAACTTGTGAATGTTCACATCCGCTAAATCATTTGCCACTCCCTTTTCTGGAGTGATAGACGTGCAAAATTTGTGCCGAAATTTATCCCAATCCGCCTTTCTTATGTTTAGCCAAGGGACCCCTTCTGCAGTATTTTCTCTAAGGCTGAAACTAACATAGCGATGGTCAGAGAAGCTCTGGTCATCCAAAACTTCTCAGTCGCATATTTTTGCACTTATATCCTCCGATACAAAAGGTAATGTTTAGTACCTCCTGTCTGTTCCTGGTAATAAAGGTCGGTTTATCCCCTTTGATATCCGAACTTCCCCATATCTTGTAATGTGCCTTAGCATCACTTCCTACAGTGACGCTCTTGTTCCCTGCAGAAGCTGCTTCAACCAGCAACTTAAGGTTTGAAGGCGGCATCTCTGAATCGTGCTCCATATATGGGGAAGCCAGCCAGTAATGAGAATTAATTATTTCATGGCTGGCTACTACTAAATCTTAATTAAGACTACTATTTGCAAGAATACAGTCTCTGTGCCTCCCATTTCCCGTACCCTTGAGTAGTGTAAAATCCGGAATTCTTAGTCCACGCACCATTCCTCAACACACCCATGGTTCCTGGATAGGAACCACGTCAATTCCCCTTCCATAAGGAGGACCTATAGTGCCGCCGAAGCGGCCTTACAACGGTGGAGATTTATCTGCAGGAACCGTATCGTAGTCAGGATTCAGAACTTCCACCACTATTGCGTTAGCCTCGTCTTCTGATTCTGCCAGAAGTTCATACTCACAAGATTCATTCATTCAGCTTCCCTAGGCATCCAGGGACAGGTGAGAAAGCAGTAGAATCACTCTTCCTCAGGACACTGGACACTTACAGTGTGAACGATTCTTCCTTATATGCTTCACTATCTGCTGCTGTCGTAGTACTCTTTGAGTTCTGTCCTTCCCCGCTGGCGCACACCTTGTCAAACCGAATGATCCAACCACACAGGGCTTCTCAGGTCCCGTTTCGATGCCTTCCCTTCCTGTCTCGATTGAGGCAGAAGAATTTTTAGTCTCCTGCAATTCGCCAGACCTTAGAGATGTGGTCGATGGTTCCTCAGGCAAGTATTCAGCAACAACTGCTGAGTCGTCTCCCGATTCCCCTACTTCACCGCTTCTATATACCTTCAGTCTCAACTTGTTGAATGGAACCCTTGTTGAGGTTTGCGAGACAGCCGTTGTTTAGTATGAATACTGCATGTCTCCAGTCGCCATTAGCCTTATGCAATCTACCAATCGTTCAGTCGGTGGTTGAAAGATTGGGATTACATTCCCTTAGTCTTCCAAGTATCGCTTCAGGATCTGAGGGAATCCTTGGTATCCAAGCATGCGTCATTGGTCGAGAAGGAATATCTTCCTTCTTGACTAAATCTAGTACTGCTACACCTGGCCAGATCTCACCAATCTTTTTTAGCGCACCACGATACATTTCAATTAAGTGTTGATCGCCGAAGGCAATTAGTCTGTATCGGCCTCAATACCAGCCTGCATCGTCACAAGGAGGAAACCCACGAAATTCCGCAGGGACATCGGAGTATACTGATGACAGCCCATTGATTATCCCACTTTATTTTCATTCCTAGGTATGCAGCCCTGTTCTTCTCCCTTGTCGACAACTGTCATCACCAAACTGTCTCTAGCGACATTAGCAAAGGCTCTTGGACCCATCTTACTGTTGTTCGCCCTAGTTTTTAGGCATGGGATGCCCTCCAGGTGGCCGCAACCTTTTGGCTAACTGCGGTGCAGTTTCCGAATCTAGACGTGTAGTCTTTGGGGTGGCCTGTGCAGCGAATCCCCGAGCCCAATTTAGGAAGTCTCTTCCCTATTAATGAGAGTCTTAGGATTATTCGCACCAAGCCTCCCAATTAACCTGAGAGAGATGCGCCTTCTATTATTCCAACCTCTTAAAGAACGTGACGGATTGCTGGGGAAGGCCGATGGCCTAGGCAAATTATAGGCATGCAAACATAGAATAGGTTCGGCATTGTCCTTAAGACTCGAACCAGATGTCTTCGTCAAAAGCCCCTGCTGACCAGTCGTCTGTCGGCTAGGGAAGCCTGGAGCTGCCGCTCCTCCAATCGAGGTTTCAGTAGCAGACAAAATGCTAGGGTCACCTCAGCTGACCCAACAGCTGGTGTTCATTCTAACCCTACTCCCGGACTCTAGATCTGCCGCTTCACTGGAAACACTGTAAAACTAGCCGCTTGAAATTTTGCCCAAATACTTCTTATTAGTGTAGGTCGGTTGGGATTGTAAATGGGTCATGGTTTGATATAGCTGCCATAAAAACCGATCTTGGGGTCTTGACTTCTTGAGTCTCTAGAGGGCGCAATTCTGATCCTATTTGACTGAAATTTTGCACGTGTTGTTTTGGTATCACTTACAATAACTGCGCTAAGTATGGTTTAAATCGGTGCATAACCTGATATAGCTGCCATATAAACCGATCTTGGGTTTTGACTTCTTGAGCCTCTAGAGGACGCAATTCTTATCCGATTTGAACGAAATTTTGCGCGACGTGTTTTGTTATGATATCCAACAACTGTGCCAAGTATGGTTCAAATCGATACATAACCTGATACAGCTGTCATATAAACCGATCTTGGGTCTTGACTTCTTGAGCCTCTACAGTGCGCAATTCTTATCCGATTAAAATAAAATTTTGCCCGACGTGTTTTGTTATGAAATCCAACAATTGTGCAAAGTATGGTTCAAATCGGTTCATAACCTGATATAGCTGCCATATAAACCGATCTTGAGTCTTGACTTCTTGAGCCTCTAAAGGGCGCAATTCTTATCCGATTTGAATGAATTTTTGCCCGACGTGTTTTGTTATGAAATCCAAGAACTGTGCCAAATATGGTTCAAATCGGTACATAACCTGATATAGCTATCATATAAACCGATCTTGGGTCTTGACTTCTTGAGCCTCTAGAGGGCGCAATTCTTATCCGATTTGAATGAAATTTTGCGCGACGTGTTTTGTTATGATATCCAACAACTGTGCCAAGTATGGTTCAAATCGGTCCATAACCTGATATAGCTGTCATATAAACCGATCTTGGGTCTTGACTTCTTGAGCCTCTAGAGGGCGCAATTCTTATCCGATTTAAATGAATTTTTGCACGAAGTATTTTGTTATGATATCCAACAACTGTGCCAAGTATGGTTTAAATCCGTCCATAACCTGATATAGCTGTCATATAAACCGATCTGGGAACTTGACTTCTTGAGCTTCTAGAGGGCGCAATTCCTATCGGATTTGGCTGAAATTTTGCATGACGTATTTTGTGATGACTTTCAACAACTTTGTCAAATAATGTTCAAATCGGTTCAGAACCTGATATAGCTGCCATATAAACCGATCTGGGATCTTGTTTTTACTAAAAAAGTAAACACTTTCTTCCCTGTTGCATAGCCATAAACCTTTCAATCAATACCAGCCCATCTCAAGCAGTGCTACAGCTTCTTTTTTTTTCTTCATCAGAACGTCCACCATTGTACGCTTAAGAACGCTTCTTTTTTGTTAACAAAATAAGTACCAAAAAAAAAAGTAAAATAATGTCTTAAAACGCGTTATGTATGCGTAGCCATTAACGATTTTTTCGTGCATTTTTCATTAACGAAAATGTGGGTGGTGTTAGTGGTGGCCAAGCTGACGATGCTGTCGTTGTTTCTGGCCAAAAAAGAAGCTGTATTAGGGGGTAATGGTATGGCAGTTCCAATGGCCGATGTTCTTTTAAATGCTGCTACCACCACGGCTATTACCTTTAACGCAGTGCAGCTCCCCCGTTGAAGGGGTGTTTCTTGTGATAAAGCCGACAGTAAGAAGCCCTTTAGAAGCAGCTATAGAATGTTTTATTACAAGCAAGTAAGAGTACTACACCCTCTCCACCCTCCATCAATTTTCCTTTTAAACGATGGAATTACCTGCGCGCGTCCTTTCGCCTCTTCAAAGTTATTAATTATTCAAAACAAGTCGACATTTCTAACAGGAAAAAGGCTTCCTTTTTAATTTTTTTCTTTTGTAGCTTACGGAGTGGCATCAAAAAACAAGGGGATGAAGTACGAGGACATTTTAATGCGAAAAAGTATAAAATTTTCGATTAGAAGAAGAGTGAAATTGAGATATTTACGCACACACACACACCCACACACAGAGCCAAAGCTTTAAAGGTCACTTTAACCACAGGCTTAGGAATAGGAAAATTGATAGGTTTCTAAAATTTTTGTTTTAATTACATTAATAAAAGTAAAATGTATTCTTAGACCTGATTTCTTGATACACCAATTTGTGCAGAATGGGAGAATCAAGCCTGCGATTTACTTCAGTGACTCCTACAAGCAATTTACGGGAGTAGCAGTCTAGCAAGTCTGGAACTGCAAATATACGCGTATAACTATACAATAAAGTTACAAACCTGACATCAGTTGCCTGCTGTCCGGCTATAATCGCTTAGTATTGGACAAGTGGCCAAAGGGGAAAGGCTTTGGAAGAGCAGATATGTTGATGCAAATTGAAATATACTCATGAACATTCTCTCACATCAGTGAGTGCTGTCCGATGCAAGTTTAAGCTCAATGATGACTTTCTTCCTTTTTATTCCCGAGTCCAAACAGCTTGCCGCAGAGCGACACCAGTTAGTGGAGAAGTTTAAGCGGCAGATTGCAAATGCAAATTTTGCCCATGAACATTCCACTAAGGAGCAGGGGCAAACTTCTCACCTATCAATGAGTGCAGTCCGATTCATGTTTAAGCTCAATGATAAGGGGCCTCCCTTTTATAGACGACTCCGAACGGCGTACCGCAGTGCGACACCTCTTTGGAGAGAAGTTTTACATGCCATAGTACCTTACAAATGTTGCCAGCATTAGAAGGGAAAAACCACCGCTGAAAATTTTTTCAGATGGTCTCGCCTGGATTCGAACCCTGGCGTTCAGCATCATAGGCGGACATGCTAACCTTCGCGCTACGGTGGCCTGGCTGCTGATTACCTAAGGTATATGCCTCACAAGTATCGCTAGCACTAACTATCAGAGGAAACCCACTAACTGGACATTTTTTGATGTTCTCGCCGGGATTTGAACCCAGGCATTTAGTATCAAAGGCAAACTTACTAACGTCTGAGCTACGGTGGCAGTTATGTGGAACTTACATTGTGAATAGTTTAACGTTTTCCGATGTGGCAGAAATTTTGCACAACGGCTTCTCCCATGACCTTTAACATACGTGTACAATATGTTCGGAATCGATCTATAGCTTGATACAGCTTCCGTATAAACCAATCTCCCGATTTTGCTTCATGAGCGCCTAGAAGGCGCAATTCTTATCCGTATGGTCTGAAATATTACACAATGACTTTTACAATGTTCAGCATTCAATTGATTTATGACCCGAATCGGACTATAACTTGATATAGCTCCAATACCATAACAGTTCTTATTCATTATTCTTTGTTTGCTTAAAAAGAGATACCGCGCAAAGAACTCGACAAATGCTATCCATGGTGGAGGGTATAAGAATCATCCTTTATTTATCAGGGACCCAAAAGCCTCTTTCGTGTACATTTTCTACGCGATAGCATAACAAGAAGAAGTAATGATCAAAAATGGGTTTTGGGTTGTGTAGGCCAAGAGTTCCTTCATTGGCCTTCCCAGAGAGTTAAATTTGATATTTAATTTCTGTTCAAAACCCGTGGGATTAGTTCATTAATTTTACGAAGAATCTTTCTTCGGAACAATCGTGAAGAATCACGTGCAGTATTAGTGTCTTCTAATGTTTTCTGCATTTTCAGCAAACAACACCTTGCTATACCAAAATGGCAAACATTTTGCTATCACAGCTGATTCTTCTTGGATATTTTCAAAGGCGGTAGTTACAGCTATCGATAGACTATTCCTTATATATGTACATGTCGACGGCCTGGGGGAGCAGCATGGGTTCTTTTGTGAATAGCGTGTCATACCTATTTCTCCAGCAGGATATTAGAAAAACCATGATGAGCTGCCTCCGTAACTGAAATTTAGTTTCATATTGAATGGTTCGAAGAGGCTATTTCCTATTTACTTTAAACTAAATCAATTTTTGAACTAAATTTTATATATCCACAAAATTCTGCTAAAAAATATCATACCCTTTGGTCCATCTGACATTTGACCTATAACAAAAAGTTAAATAAAACAACCTTTGACTTGTGATTTAAAAGCCCAGCACAAGCAGAGACCCATCAACGTTACATAGATTGCCTTAAATATTTTTCCTCCCTCTTAAATCACATTAAACGATAAAGATTCTTCAAGAATTCATAATTCAATTATGTGAACCATTAAAAATAAATTTTAATACTATTTAACTTGGATTTGCTATCACTGGCAAGGCCTAACTACATGAGTGGGGAATTATGCGACCATGTCAAATTTGATGCAGATATATGCTAGCCATGGTTTGATGTGAAATAGATATGGACTTAATGTCACAATGTATTGTTTTTTAAGATTTAATATAAAATTTATGAAAACTTCAAATAGACAATTACACAGGGCTATCTTTTGGGGTAGATAATAGTCGAACAGTGATACTCTTATGATATGTTAAGCTAAAAATAGAAGAATATAAAAAGCGGATTTAGGGTAGAATTTACCTTGACCACAATTTTTACTTAGTGATGATATTCTTTGACATTAATTTTAAATGTGGTTGTAATGGAAGAAACTGGGAGTGCAAATAATTGAAGACAGTCATATGTCTTCCTATGTCCTACCATTAATGTTTCTCTTGTTTCCGACAAAGCCTAGCTTTCGCTATCGCACATAGAATGTTGAATTTTCTCGAGCTGCTTCCATTCTTGACATCAGATAGGCAATTGAAACAATTTTTGTCTTGTGTTTGTGCCCAATGAAACTAAGCATTTAATGCTATTGCAAATTCAAAGGTTTAGATGTGCAAGTTCAATGTTTCAGGCCATTCAAACAGGGTTATTCCAGGATGCGAATGCAAATTTGACCATAAACATTCCATAAGGAACAGGGCAAACTTCTCACATATCAATGGATGCCGTTCGATTCAACTTAAAGCTCAATGATAAGGGGCCTCCTTTTACGCCCGAGTCCGAAAGGCGTGCCGCAGTGCGACACCTCTTTTGGAGTTTTTACATGACTGTCATGCCATTTTTATACACCACACCACTACTGTGGTACAGGGTATTATTGTATAACTAAGTGCGTTTGTTGGTAACACCCAAAAGGAAGAGAGAAGGACCCATTGATAAGCATACTGATCGACTCAGAATTATTTTCTTATTCGATTTAGCTATGTCTGTCTGCCTGTCCATCTGTATGTCCGTCTGTCTGTCCGTCTGTCTGTCCGTCTGTCTGTCCGTCCGTCTGTCTGTTCGTCTGTCTATCCGTCTGTCTGTCCGTCTGTCTCTCCGTCTGTCCATTTGTCCGTCTGTTAATTTGTGTACAAAGGTCGCAGTTTTCACCCGATCGTCTTAAAATTTGGTACAGGCATGTGTTTCGGTCTAGAGACAAAGCGTATTGAAATTAGAACAAATCGTTTCAGATTTGGATATAACTGCCATATATATGTTCGTCCGATTTGCAGTAATAATGCTATAAAATTTGGCATGAAAGATTTTCTCTTGACTCTCAAAATTACTGGTGAATTTTATGGATATCGGTTCAGATTCAGATTTAGCTCCCATATTTGAACCCAGGCATTCGGCCATAGGCGGACAAGCATACCTCTGCGCCACGGTGACCTCTCATCCATCGAATTGAACCAGGGAGACAAGTTGTTTCCTTCTCCAACTAACCATAAATCCACAGGCAAATTTATACCTCGTCTCATGCCAGCTATAACATAGTGCGTCACCACTTGGTGTTGTTGTGCAACCCTTCCCGAGCATTCGGTCTTGTGCCTGTACCGGTATGGCAGTAATGTCAAACTTTTACTTCTCCAATACAGTATTGAGCAGTAAGTGGGCTTTGGAAGCGCCATCCGCCAAACCACAACACCATATTGCATTGTAGGTCTGACAACATATGGTGTCGTCCTCAGTGCGGCTCTGATGCACAAATAAGCCATCCTTTGGATCCGGTTAAGTATTGAGCAGTAGGTGGGCTTTGGACCACAACAGACCACAACACCATATTGCATTCTAGGTCTGACAACTGCAGTACAAACCCAATGCATGACGCGCGGTCTAAACCCCCAACTTTTGCCAATGGCTCTGTTGCAGGTGTATAGGGCAAGAGTTGCCTTTCTTGCCCTTTTCAAAATGTTGGATTTGAAGTTCAATTTCCTGTCCAGCAAAACTCCCAGGTATTTTGAGCTTTCTGTAAATAATACATTCTCTCCTCTCAAGGAGACAGGTTCCACTGTTCAATCTTATTATCAATCAATAAGTCATATCGGCCCATATGTTGATATAGCTGCCATATAAACCGTTCTTGGATCCTGACTTCTTGGGCCTCTAAAGGGCGCAATTCTCACCCGATTTGGCTGAAACTTTGCATGAAGTTGTTTGTTATGACTTTGTTTGTTTAACAACTGTGGTAAGTATGGTTCAAATCGGTTCAAAACATGATATAGCTGCCATATATACCGATCTAGGATCGTGACTTCTTGAGCCAATAGAGGGCGCAATTTTCATTCGATTTGGCTGAAATTTTGCATGAGGTGTTTTGTTATGACTTCCAACAAATGTGCTTAGTATGGCTAAAATCGATCCAAAACCTGATGTAGCTGCCATATAAACCAATCTTGGATCTTGACTTCTTGAGCCACTAGAGTGCGCAATTCTTATCCCATTTGGCAGAAATTTTGCATGAAGTATCTGGGATCTTAACTTCTTTAGCCTCTAGCGCAATTCTTATCCGATTTTTCTGAAATCTTGTTCAACGGCTTCTCTCGTAGCCTTCAACATACATGTCCAATATGGTTTTAATCGGTACATAGCCTGATACAGTTCCCATATAAACCGATCTCTACAAGGCGCAATTCTTATCCGAATGAACTGAAATATTACCCAGTGACTTCTACTATGGTCTTCAACATTCAGTTCACTTATGGTCCGAATCGGACTAAAACTTGATATATCTCCAATAGCGTAACAATTCTTGTCCATTGTTCTTTGTTTGCCTATAAAGAGTTACCGCGCAAAGAACTCGACAAATGCGATCCATGGTGGAGGGTATATAAGATTCGACCAGGCCGAACTTAGCAAGCTTTTACTTGTTTATCGTTCTATAGGTGAACTCGTGGCACATTTTAGCTCACTACCTTTAACAGATGGCACCTGGGTAGCCATATCCATGTGACACCGTAAGGAGGTTCGTGTGAACATTTGAGATAAAGGAAAACCAGGATATGCCTGGATTTTGCCAAGGCCTCCAGGATATTCTTTTTATTGCCTTTGGTCTTATGTTCCCAACATAATATTGTCATACTCTTGTGCCTAGTGTTATTGATTTAACTCGATTGATGTTATACTAATACCCTTCAATGATTGATGTTGGACGTATACCCTTCAATTCTTCTTGAATATTCGCTTAAAATAAAATTTTATTCAAACAAAATACCTCTAAAGCAACTAAAATTAAAATAATACTTTCAACATCTCAACTAAAATCTCAAATAATTCCACTACAAAGGAAACATTTCATCAAAAGTTGTATTGGCCATCATCATATTGGCAATATCTAAGAATTTCTTTGATAAACCTCGCTCCAGGCCAGGTATAATCTCTTGCAGATACAAATCTTGATTGTCGTTGATTATGGTGTTGCCAACTTCACCCAAAACACGATCACCGTTGAAGAGATTATCTAAATGTAGTTTGAAAACATCGATGTTGATTTTTAAGGGTAAACGAGTAAATCTGACATACTCCAAACCATCGGGCATGGGGACACGAACACCACGAATTTTCACCAAAGCCTTGGCATTTTCTGTAGAAAAAATAAAACTAACGTTAATGGAAATGCTCCAGCATTAAGTTGAAAAAAAACTTACCACAAAATCCTCTCATATTTCCTCGACCTTGTATATTTATCAATAAAACATTGAGCTTCATGAAATATTTTCCGGTAAAATCCAGTCTAGGCAGAGTCAATACCAAATCAAAGGACAGATTGGTAGCATTGGCTCTACAATAATTTAAAATTTACTTTGGCAACAATTGTCCTTTTTTGTTGGATTATTTTTAACTTACGATAATTTGTTGATTATAAAATTACTGCCACCCTTAACCATCATCTCACTGAATACAGCTTCAAATTGTCGACCACGACCCAACTCTATGTTATCCAAATAAAGGGGTTCCAGCGGGGGTGATTGGTATCCCTCACCTAGGTCTCCCGTTGCCAGCAGAGGCCTTAGATTTTCCACAGCATCAATAATACATTTTTCTAACTCAGGGTTATCTCGATGACAAGGAACTATGGAGGGAGCTGCAAAAAATTCTCTACAATTATTGAGCAAATTCAAAAATGTAAAAATATGCAAATATGAACATGCCATAAAAAGTTTCGGTTACGTATACAGAAAACAAAGTTGGCTCAAAATTTAAGATTTTTCATTGCTCGTTGCTATATACTAACGGAAGCAACCAACCGTTTCGAATTTCGATCGATCATTGATTATCACTTTAGTACATAAATGGCTGTCAATTATTTTTCTTTGAAAAAATCGTTTTTTACCCTACACCATAGGTTGGGGGTATACTAATTTCGTCATTCCGTTTGTAACTCCTCGAAATATTCGTCACAAACCCCATAAAGTATAAACATTCTTGATAGTCATGACATATTAAGTCGATCTAGCTGTCCGTCCGTCCATCTGTCTGTCCGTCCACCCATCTGTCGAAAGCAAGCTAACTTTCGAAGGAGTAAAGCTAGCCGCTTAAAATTTTGTACAAATACTTCTAATTAGTGTAGGTCGGTTAGGATTTACACAGTAAATTGAATAAATACCTGGGTATTTACCCATTTATACACAAAAGCTGGTATAAATGGGTAAATACTCCATCACAATAACTGATATAGCTGTCATATAAACCGAACTGGTATCTTGACTTCTTGCACCTCTAGAGGGCGCATTTCTAATCCGATTTGGCTGAAATTTTGCATGACGTGCTTTGTTATGACGTATGTATCCGGTAGAACCCCATCTCTATCAATGGGCCATGTCGGTCCATGTTTTGATATAGCTGCCATATAAACAGGTTTCATATCTTGACTTCTTGAGCCACTAGAGGGCGCAATTCTTATCCCATTTGGCTGAAATTTTGCATAAAGTGTTTGGTTATGATATTTGACAACTTTTCTAAGTATGGTTTAAACCGATTTATATCTGATATAGCTGTCATATAAACCGATCTGGGATCTTGACTTCTTGAACCTCTAGAGGGCGCAGTTCTTATCCGATTTGGCTGAAATTTAGCATGACGTGCTTTGTTATGACGTCACACAACTGTGCAAGCTTTGATTCAAATCGGCTTATAACCTGATATAGCTCCCATATAAACCGTTCTTGGATCTTGACTTCTTGAGCCACTAGAGGGCGCAACTTTTGTCCGTTTTGGCTATGAAGGACTTCATCGGGTCAATACGGTACGTACAACCGGCTTCCATGGGATTACATGGCGTGTTTTGTAATGCCTTCACACAACTGTGCTAAGTGTGACTTAAATAGTTCCACAATCTGATATAGCTGCCATATAAAAAAGTCTGGGATTTTGAATTTTTGAGCCTTAGAGGGAGTAATCACTAAATGATTTGGCTGAAATTTTGTACAACGGCCTTTGCATGAGCTTCAACATATGTGTCAAATATGGTCTGAATCGGTCTACAGCATGATACAGGTCCCATATAAATCGATCTTCAGATTTTACTTCTTGAACCCCCAAAGGGCACAAATATTATGACTTCCACAATGTTTTCCAACATTTAATTCAATTAGTCTGAATCAGACCATAACTTGATATAGCTCTAATAGCATAGCACTTCTTTAAATTCACATTTTGTTTGCCTAAAAAGAGATACCGCGCAAAGAACTCGACAAATGCGATCCATGGTGGAGGGTATATAAGATTCGGCCCGGTCAAACTTAGCACGCTTTTACTTGTTTTAAATTTTCTATGTTTACTTAAAATAAGTACAAAAGCATTAATGGATACCCACCACTTCGGATATATATGTTAACCACGTTTCGTCATAATCCGGTGAAAAATGCATTATTCATGCACCCATAATAGCTATATCAAAATATGGTCCGATTTGGACCAAATTCGGCACGGACATTGAGTGGTCTAGTAAATACAACTCAGTGATCAATTTTGTACAACAAAATATTAGTCTTTTTGGCAGCTATATCCAATAAAGACCTATCTGAATCATATAGGACATGGATGTGGAAAAGCCTAATATAAGCCACTGTCTTCAATTTCAGCGAAATCGGATAATAAATGCGCCTATCATGGGGCCAATAATTTAAATCTAGAGATCGGTCTATATGGCAGCTATATCCAAATCCTCACCGATCATGGCCAATTTAAAAAAAGGATATTGAAGGGGTTAACACAATTCACTTTTCCCAAATTTTGACGATATCGAACAATAAATGCGCCTTTTATGGACCCAAATCCCTAAATCGAGCGATCGGTCTATATGGCAGCTATATCCAAATCTGAACCAATCGAAACCAAATTTAAGAAGGATGTCAAGTGGCCTATCTTTGCTCACTGTCCCAAACTCTAGCAAAACGGTTTATAAATGTAGTTTTAATGGGCCTAAGACCTTAAATCGACAGATCGGTCTACATATATCCCATCTTCGAAGATATCCTGCCTATGGACAAAAAAAGAATTTGTGCAAAGTTTCAGCTCTGTATCTCTATTCTTAAAGACTGTAGCGTGATTTCTAAGACAGACATGGCAAAAACGTTCTAGATTTTTACGACGATCAGAAAAATGCATATTTCGTTGTGTTTCAAATGGAATGACACAATGAATATACCCCCATCCTTCGGTGGTCGGTATAAAAATTCAACATTTAAAAACGCTACTATTGGGTTGCCCAAAAAGTAATTGCGGATTTTTTTAAAGAAAGTAAATGCATTTTTAATAAAACTTAGAATGAACTTTAATCAAATATACTTTTTTTAAACTTTTTTTCTAAAGCAAGCTAAAAGTAACAGCTGATAACTGACAGAAGAAAGAATGCAATTATAGAGTCACAAGCTGTGAAAAAATTTGTCAACGCCGACTATATGAAAAATCCGCAATTACTTTTTGGGCAACCCGATATTTGTAAGACAATTCTGTGTATTTAACTATGTTATAACATTGTCCTTGGCCAAAGTCAGTTTCCAATCCTTCAACGACATTTTTACCTTCATTCAAAGATTTGTATCTTTAATAACAAGTCACAAGTTTACGGGTCCATTAAAACTAATATCTAAGATTAATTATCCTTTAAATTGAGTAAAAATCTTTGACCAAAGAAACTGTTTCCTTAAAATTATGGAAAATTGGTCATCTTTAAATTAAGTTTGTGATCTTTGAATCAAATCATTAAAATTAGGATAAAAATTTGTTCAGCCATGTAAAACTGCAAAATATGGTTTTTAGTTTGAAAAAGACGTCTTTTTTGGGAAAGCCCCTATAGATTTGTTGGTCTTCAGAAAATGAATGAGTAACACAAAGTTATAACAAAAGTCTTTTATTACCAAATATACTTGGCAATGGTATTTCATTTCAGATTTAATGTTTACCACCAATATATATTTTGTTTCATATTAAAGCGCCAATAACCTTTATTGATTTTTAAACGTGTGACAATAAATGTGTTTTGAATTTTTAATAGGTATGCCGACAAGCATGAAATGACTTATAGTTGGCCCAAAACTGTCTACAGAATGGCTTAAAATTGTAAACTAAAATGTACTCGCAAGTCTTTTATTTTAAAATTTGTTTAAAGTTTATAAGCAGAGCACGTTTCACAATGCAAGGCTATCGGCCAATGTTGGATTTTATGCGAAATTACTAGAAAAGAATCAACAATCACAAAACTTGTATGGAAATATGGCACTGAGTATGGAAAGAGATTCGCTTTCAATGTTATAATAAGAGACAAAATAAATATAAAGTATAAAAAACCAAATCAGGCATAATTCTTATTCTGGGTCAATCCTTAGATAACCATTAGACTGTCCACGCTATAAGCGAGATTTATTTTAGTAAAAATGGAAAAGCATAGCTACTATGTTTTCCCATTTTGATCCCAATAATAAAAATTCGACATATTATTGTGATTGGCTAACCTGTTGAACGGTTTATTTTAATGTCATATTCATAATCTACTCCCAAATACATTTCATTTGAGTTCCTTTTTGCCATGGTCGGCTAATGTGCTCATTTGGGGGTGTTTTGGGGCTGGGCGTCCTGCCATTACTTGGACCTAATTTTATATGTCATCTATGTAATCTACTGCCAAATACTTTTTATTTCAGTCCCATATTGACATGAACGTCGAATATATCTGTTTCGATGAGTTTTGGGGTTGGCTCGGCCCGCTGGGTACTTGGACCCAAAATTTTAATACGATATTCGTTTTCTAGTCTCTAATACCTTTCATTTGATATCCATATTGTGCCTATTGGCCAACTTTTTTTTTGGGTGGTGTTTTCAGATGGGGGCGGCCGCTCCCCCGAGGGTCCACCGATATCAAAAAAATTTTATAGCCTATGTTTCCTTCCAGACTAAGCTATACAATCTGTGAACATTTTAAGAAAATCGGTTCAGCCGTTTTTGAGTCTATACGGAATAAACAAACAAACCGATTCCAGTATAGTCATAATTGGTTAATATTCCCATTAGGAGCGTTTTGGGGGGGTTGGTGTGACCCTCTATACTTCAATTTGATTTTGTATGCCTGATTCGAAATCTACTCCCGAATACCTTTCATTTGAGTCCCATATTAATATGAACGTTCAATTTGTCTGCTTGGAGGAGTTTTGGGGTTAGGGCGACTTCCTGGGTTTTTGGACGCGTTTTTAATACCATATTGGCATTCTACTCTCCAATGCCTTTCATTTGATACCCATATTGTCTTTATCGGTCCAATTAAAGTATTGGGTAGCGTTTGGGTAACGGGGGAGGGTCCGCCCCCTTCCGATATTAAGAGATTAAAGTCTGTTCCTCCCTAATTCTCAAATAGCTTTCATTAGAATCCCTTATGTAAGTATATATACATAAGTTTCGTATTCTACTTCTAATTATCTTTCATTTGATACCCATATTGCCCCAATTGGTAAACATGTCATTTTTGGACGCTTTTTGGGGATGGGCCGGGCCCCTCGACCTTTGGAGTCAATTTTTTATATCAAGTTCGTACACTACTCTTAAATACCTTTCATTTGATACCCATATTGTTCCAATCGGTAAGCATGTCTGTTTGGGTGGGTTTTGGGTAGGGCGTCCCCCACGGTTATTTGACCATGAAGTTTTATATCAATTTTGTGTTGTTGGATTCCCATAAGGGGGCATACAAAATTTTCCTTAAATCGATGCAACCATCACCGAGATCTGGCGTTTTTGAAAATTAAAGCTAAGGGGGAAATCCACTCCCTTCGTGGATATCACAAAATGAAGTACCCTATTTTCACCGGGGGCCAAACTGTACCATCTGCTAAAATTTCTTGAAAGTCGATTCTGCCGTTTTTGAGTTTATTCGGAACAAACAAACAAAGCGCAACACTCCAATTTATAGCAACCACCATAGTATGGGGGTATACTAATTTTGTCATTAAGTTTGTAACAGAAATATTCGTCTAAGACCGCATAAAGTAAACAAATTAGGCCGGGTTGATCCTCTCGACTTCAAAACTTGTATACCCTACACCATAGGATGGGGGTATACTAATTTCGTCAATCAGTTTGTATCACCTCGAAATATGCGTCTAAGACCCCATAAAGTATATATGTTCTTGATCGTCCGGATATTTTAAGTCGATCTTGCCAAGTCCGTCCGTCTATCTATCGAAAGAATGCTTACTTTCGAAAGAGTAAAGCTAGGCGCTTGAAGTTTTGCACAAATACTTTTTATTAGTGTAGGTCGGTTGGGATTTTAAATGAGCCAAATCGGTCAATGTTTTGATATAGTTGCCATATAAACCGATTTTGGGTCTTGATTTCTTGAGCCTATAAAGGGCGCAATTCTCGTCCGATTTAACTGAAATATTGCACGTGGTGTTTTGGTATCACTTCCAACAGCTGTGCTAAGTATGGTTTAAATCGGTTCATAACCTGGAAAAGCTGCCATATAAACCGCCCTTGGATCTTGACTTCTTGAACCGCTAGAGGGCGCAATTCTCATCCGATTTGGCTGAAATTTTCCATAACGTGTTTTGTTATGACTTCCAACAACTGTGCTAAGTATGGCGCAAATCGGTACATAACCCGATATAGCTGCCGTTTAAACCGGTCTGGGATCTTGATTTCTTGAGCCTCTAGAGGGCTCACTTCTCAACCGATTTGCCAGTACGTGACCTCCAATATGGTCTGAATCGGTCTATAGCCTCCATATAAACCGATCTCCCGAATTTGCTTCTTGGTCGCTTCTGCAAGGCGCAATTCTTATCCGAATGGACTGAAATACACAATGACTTCTACTATGGTCTCCAACATTCAATCCGAATCGGACTCCAATAGCATAACAGTTCTTATTCATTATTCTTTGTTTGCCTAAAAAGACATACCGCGCAAAGAACTCAACAAATGCTATCCACGGTGGAGGGTAAATAAGATTCGGCCCGGCGAACTAAAAACTTCTTTCGATATTCGCTATTTTTGTTATCTAGGAACAGTTCGTATTTGTTGTCGGATTATCATAAAATTTTGCATAAGTCACTTTTTTGGTCCAAGGACCAACGCTAATGATTTTGAACGAAATCGGTTCAGATTTAGGTATAGCTCCCATATATATATTTCATCCGATACGACCTTTTAAGGCTATAGTAGCCATAATTTTGTTCCGATCTTTACAAAATTTTGCACAAGACTTTATTTTTTAATGTTCCAACATATTTGCATAATTTTATCGAAATCGGTTCAGTTTTAAATATAGCTCCCATATATATGTTTCAAATCGAATAAAAATTGCGGCCTCTAGAGGCTTAAGAAGTCAAGTTCCAAGATCGCTTTACATGGCAGCTATATCAAGTTATGGACCGATTTGAAACATACCTAACACAGTTGTTGGAAGTCGTATCAAACAACTTCATGCAAAATTTCAGCCAAATCGGATAAGAATTGCGCCCTCTAGTGCCTCGAGAAGTCAAGATCTAAGATCAGTTTATATAGCAGCTAAATATATCAAAACATGGACCGATTTAAACCATACTTAGCACAATTATTGGAAGTCATAACAAAACACCTTATGCAAAATTCAAATCGGATGAGAATAGCGCCCTCTAGTGGCTCAAGAAGTCAAGACCCAAGATTGGTTAACATGACAGCTATATCAGGTTATGAACCGATTTTAACCATACTTGGCACAGTTGTTGGATATCATAACAAAACACGACGTGCAAAATTTCATCCCAATCGGATATGAATTGCGCACTCTAGAGGCTCAAGAAGTCAAGACCCAAGATCGGTTTATATGGCTGCTATATCAAAACATGGACCGATATGGCCCATTTACATTACCAACCGAGCTAGCTTTACTCCTTCAGAAGTTAGCGTGCTTTCGACAGACAGACGGACGGACGGACAGACGGATGGACGGACATGGCTAGATCGACATAAAATGTCGCGACGATCAAGAATATATATACTTTATGGGGTCTCCGACGAATATTTCGAGTAGTTACAAACAGAATGACGAAATTAGTATACCCCCCATCCTATGGTGGAGGGTATAAAAATCACCCTTTATACGAATTTTATGTTTTTGGGTTGGCATAAGGGGGCATACGCATTTTCACTTAAATCGAAGCACCCATCTCCGTTTTTCATCTGGCGTTTTTGAAAATTGGGGCTTGGAGGAAAGTCCGCCCCCTTGGTGGATATCATTAAACGAAGTACCCTATTTTTACCGGGGACCAAACTGTACCATCTCATTTTTTATTAGTGTAAGTCGGTTAGGATAGCTTCGTGAGAGGACGAGGCTATTACTGAAGGGAAGTAAAAAGGAGGTCAGTATATCATAACGGGACACTTAGGACTACGAGCTCAATTATGCAAAATCGGTGCGGCAAGTGATGGAATGTATAGGACATGCGGGGAAGATGATGAGACGTTGGGGCATTTGCTATGTCATTGCCCGATTTTCGCGGCTAAAAGACACCGGTACTTAGGTGGAAACACAATACTAGACATCAAGCAACTTACGGTAATGGCATGGAAAACAATTGAGGATTTTGTGAGTAGCTAGGAATTCCTAACTAAAAATTTTCTTATTTTCTTTTATAAGTAAAAGCGTGCCAAGTTCGGACTCTGCGGATTCGGATTCTGCTAAAAATTTATACAAAATAAATTTAGTTGAAGGCCATAATTTTATTCTACATACCAAACTTCTGTCAAATCAACAAATATTAAAGCATTTTAGGAACCGAACAATGATGATAGAGAGATCGCTTTACATGAGAGCTATATCTGTTTTTAAACTAATTTGGACCGTATTTGGCACAGTTGTTGGAAGTCATGACATAACAGCACATGCAAAATTTTAGCCAAATCGGACAAAAATTGCGCATTCCAGGGGCTCAAGAAGTCAAATCGGTAGATCGGTTTATATGGGAGCTATATCTAAATCTGAACCGATATGGCCTATTTGCAATCCTCAACGACCTACATCAATACTAAGTATCTGTGCGAAATTTTAAGCGGCTAGCTTTACGCGTTCGACCGCTATGTGCGTGAAGATAAATTCCGAATTTAACTAGCAGAGACACAAACCGCTTTGTTAACAGAGTGCGAGAGAGAGTAACAGAAGTATTAGCAGAGATCCACTGAGGTGTTAGTAGAGCTCTGTAAATACTTAACAGAACCAAAAAACAAGAGAAATTAATTAAATTTCTTACTTTTTTTTCAATTTTTGCAAATATTTGTAAAAAAGAAAAATAAACCATAACAAAATTTGGAGTAAAATATCAATGCTTTGAATCAAAAACACCAAATTTAAAATATCTATTACCGTAGTACTGAGAAAAATGAAAAATTTATAAAAAAAATATTCTGGGCAGGATTATGACCAATGGTCCTGGAGGACATCTAAGAATTCTACAAGGTACTATGCACATTCGACCGCTATCGTGATTTCGACAGACGGACGGATATATGAGAAGTTTTCCCCTGTCCCTTAATGATATATTCATGGACAAATTTGCATTGCATCTACAAATTATCGATTAAAATCCTTGCTTTGCATCACCCCAGCAGAAGCATTTGCTCTTTTAATATTAAACTGTCTCTTTATGGTGAAATTCCAAAATTAAAGTTGTAATTATGTTATGAATGCCATCTATTTTTCAAGTTTCCTCATTAATATAATAAGTACACGCACACACACACACACTCACATTGTTCATTTCATTGATACTTACGTAGTTTTGTCAGGCAAAATTGAAATAAAAGAGCAAATATGAAACTCGTGCTATAGATTTTTGTAATCATTTTGGATTTTGGAGGCACAAGTTTAAGTTAATTTCTTAGACAATTGCCTTAGACAATGAATTTGGCGTAACTAACTTAAAAGACTCGTACAAGTCCACGGTCAAAGATGAAGCACACACACCAAAAACCAAACAGAGAAAATGACCGTTGGGGAGGATGGAACTGTGTCGTTAATTATAAGTGTAGTACTCTGATTAATTTTTTTTTTCACTTCAATTATAAATTTGCATTTATTTCGAACGCGACTCTATACATATGTATGTTGGCACATGCAAATGGAGAATAGACTGTCTATGAACTACCCGACGTTGCGTATGAACAACTGTGGGGGTGGTGGGTGGAATTACGTGCTGCCCGAACAGCGGTCAAATTTTAAATGAACCGCACATCGAACTGATCACAACGGCACAACTCAAAGTCTGCGCGTACAAAAAAACTAAAAACGACTGAAAATGCCATTGGCACAAACCAAAGTATATAAGAAGGAAGCCTCTGACAAAAAAAAATGTAAACATAGCTCTATATGAATATGAAACTCTCCCACATACACACACATAGCAGAGTAACGCTTTTTTCAATTACCATGCGATATGAGAGCCAAAAGATCAATAGTTACGAACATGACTGTAGACAGCTGATTGAGATTTGAGATAAAGCTTTTCAATGTTAACTTAAAAGTTTGGTGTTATTTTCTGACTGAGTAACTGCTTAAGGGTGAAAGAGTACTCAATCTAAAGCGAAAGCTGAATGCTTGAGCTATTGGCGCAGAAGAAAGAAACACCTGACAATAATATGAGGTCTACAATTTTAGCTATAGAGCAAACTAAAACCAAAAGGTTTTGATACATGATCTTATACAGGAAGTACACAGAACCAAATGGTAAAATGCAGTTTACGAAGAAACCCATGGAAAATCCATACTAAAATATTGGGTTGCCCAAAAAGTAATTGCGGATTTTTCATATAGTCGGCGTTGACAAATTTTTTCACAGCTTGTGACTCTGTAATTGCATTCTTTCTTCTTCTGCAAGAAAGGCTAAACTTTCCGACTGTTGGACCAAAAATGTCTTCATTGCCTATCTTCGCATTAAAATCTTCCAGAACGATTTTAATATCATGGGCTGGGCAGCAATCATATTCTCTCTCTAGGCGTTCGTACAAAATATCCTTGGTCTGCTCGTACTTGTCTTCCGACGTGGCATGGACATAAATAAGGCTGATGTTGAAGAATTTGGCTTTTATGCGGAGGAGGCCACTGTAGCACAGAGGTTAGCATGTCCGCCTATGACGCTGAATGCCTGGTTTCGAATCCTGGCGAGACCATCAGAAAAAATTTTCAGCGGTGGTTTTCCCCTCCTGATGCTGGCTGATGCTCCAAAGAGGTGTCGCACTGCAGCACGCCGTTCCGACTCTGCTATAAAAAGGAGGCCCCCTATCATAGAGCTTAAAACTTGAATCGAACAGCACTCATTGTTATGTGAGAAGTTTGCCTCTATTCCTTTGTGGAATATTCATGGACGAAATTTGCAAACATTTGCATTGCGGATTGTGGCTAGTCTCTAATCCACCGGAGTAAAGCTGGAGACAAGGTGTTTCAGTCTCCGACAACCCACAAACCCACACCCAAATTCATGCCTCGATTTATGGCAGCTATAGTCTAGTTCGTCACCCTTTGGTGTTGTAGTGAAGCCATTCCCAGTTCATGGCACTACCTGTAAGGCGGTAATATCTGCCTAATGCTTCTCTTATACGTCGGCCATCGCGTATACTGCAATATTCTATAAAGAGTGAGGACATTTCAGGTGCAGATCCGCAAATCGTGATCCTTTTTTCGTTTGCGTGGGTCTTCAACGTTTGGGGGGTCAGTTTTTATTATTCCTTTGTTTCTCATAGTTTTCCGGAGGCGGGTTACTGGCCAAGCGCCCAACCGCAAGGGCTTTTGTGGGATTGCACATGTATCCCTCGTTGTTGCGAGCCGCTTGCCTCAAGATTCGAAGCTCGTCTCCAGCCGCCCTAACCTAGAAACAGACGCTAATATTGGCCATTGGTTATTTGCCATTAGTTTTTTTTTTTATATACAACAGGTTCAGTGAACATGTTGTCTTGGCATAGGCGGAGCGATGAGGACCACGCCCACTAGGGCACTGGAGACTATTCTAGATATCCGACCCATTCACATACAAATTAAGTGTGAGGCAGCCACTACGGCTATGAGACTTAAGGCGATGGGGGAATTGATTGAGATTGGGAGCAGCTCATACCATCGCGGTATAATAGAGGCGACTATAGGAAACCTGGAAGGAAGGGAAGAGGTTTCCGATCGGATACCTGAGATGAATCTTGAAGACGAGTGCGAGGCACTGCTGCCATCGGCACAGTCTTAGATTGACGGAACCCTAGTATTGCCATCTGCAAGATCATTTTACACGGATGGATTAAAGCCAGAGGACAGAGTGGGCGTGGGGGTTTACATTGAGAACCCAGGGACTGAGACCTGGTTTAGATAGCCTGACCATAATGCGGTCCTGCAGGCGGAGATCCAGGCGATCACGGAATGCGTGAAGTGGTGCGGTGTTAACGCGAGGACGTCGAGTATAAACATCTTTACCGACAGTGAACTTGCCATAATGGCAATAACAACCAGGAGGGTAAGATCGGGAACAGTCTTGCTGTGTAAGAAGGGGATTAACGCCTTCTCTGAGGATGGCAAAATCCGCATCGTTTGGGTGCCGGGCCATAACGGAGTAAGGTGAAATGAAAGGGCAGACGATTTGGCGGTGAAGGCCACAGCACTGCTGTCAATAAACTTGGTTAACCCAAAGCCTTTCGGGTCGACGCAGACCGAGTTAAGGGAGTGGGCTACAAATGCGCATGCAACATTGTGGAACAGCCAAACGGTCGGTAGGACGGGGAAAATCCAATTAAAAAAAAAAAAACAATTAACATTTCACTAAGGAACAGGGGCAAACTTCTCACCTATCAATGAGTGCAGTCCGATTCAAGCTTAAGCTCAATGATAAGGGGTCTCCTTTTTATAGCCGAGTCCGAACGGCGTGCCGCAGTGCGACAGCTCTTTGAAGAGAAGTTTTACATAGTACCTCACAAATGTTGCCAGCATTTGTAGGGGGAAAAGCACCGCTGAAAATTTTTTCCGATAGTTTCGCTAGGATTCGATCTCAGGCGTTCAGCGTCATGCTAAGCTCTGCGCTACGGTGGCCTCCATTTGCAGCTACTCCGCATAAAAACGGAGCTTTCCACCATCCGCAACCTGTGGACGCGCCCGGTAGCTTACAGCTAAGCTTCCCGGGGTAACGATGGATACCACACAATTCAGAGCTCAAAGTTCCAGCTAGGCTAGTTATCCCGTGTCGGCCGGGGAATATTCTTCTAGAAATGTTCAAATCAATCTCGGTACCATTCTGAGTCTGAAACCCTCCCCAACTTTCTCAATATAAGTATGGCCATATCAAACCTCATTAAGCATTTCGAGTTATCACAGTGCCCTTTGGGGCAACTTTGGTGGAGCAGTTCCATACATCGAGCTCAGTGAACTGTAAATTCAGCAACCCCAAGATTTCAAAGCAGTTCAGCGTTTGGTAAAAAAAAAGTTCTTTGAACACTCCTTGCCAATGTTTTACTACCTTAAAAAGTGAGTGGCAAAGAAATTTCAGCAAGGTCATATATCCACAAAAATCAAACCTAAATATTGAGTTACCCAAAAAGTAATTGCGGATTTTTTAAAAGAAAGTAAATGCAGTTTTAATAAAACTTAGAATTAACTCTAATCAAATATACTTTTTTTACACTTTTTTTCTAAAGCAAGCTAAAAGTAGCAGCTGATAACTGACAGAGGAAAGAATGCAATTACAGAGTCACAAGCTGTGAAAATATTTGTCAACGCCGACTATATGAAAAATCCGCAATTACTTTTTGGGCAACCCAATACAATCTCTTCCCAATTTAATTGTGAATGTATAATTTATGTGTATGTAAATTTTATTTCAACCTCTATTGACCAAATAAATACCGCATTTATTTTTATTGAATATATAAAAGGAAACTTTTCCATCATCCTATGTCCTACTCCTGCAACTCACCGCCTATAGCAAATTGACTGATGAATCTCTAAAGTTTTGATAATGAACCCCAAAAATGACAATCAAACATAGAATTTGAATAGAAAATTTGTATCAGTTTTGTGTAGTGTTTTTCCTTGGCATTCCGCTGATGATGTTCCAAGCTAGAGGAAAAGTCATTACATTCAAACATCATACCACAGGAAAATAATAAAATAAACAAATTCTTTTGTTTTTTCAAAAATGGCCAAATGAAAACTCCTCATGCATCCCAATACATAGGACAACTCATACAACATGTCAAGTTGTCATCAAGGCTAGTTAAAGTCCATGCTTTGTACCAGTATGAACATATCAAATATGGCCAAGGACCAAAGTGACATCCAAAGTAAAAAAACAGACCCCCTAGCCCTTGCGATAAGAAAAGATTGATAAATTCTAAAATATTCATTCAAGGGGGGTTTTGATGGCCGCTTCCCTTCCTTGGCAGCTTATCAAATTTGTGGCAATTGTTTGGCATTGGCTACATTGAAGCAACATTCATTGGCTAACGAACCAAACAATTGGGAGTTTGGATTATTTTTATATGCATGTTAACAAGGCAAACAACCACCACCACCACCACCAAATATTTGACACAACTTCCATCCACCATATTCAATTTTTGTGGTTTTCTAAAACAATTGCTATGCAATTTATCGATAGCCAACATTACATGTCCATCAATTGTCAAGGCATTGTATTGTGTCCCTTGGAAAGTTTTTTTTTTACAAACAAAAATCCTCAAAATAATCACAAAAAAGTTGTTGATTTTTTAAGTACCTCCACACGTTGGGTATAGTCTAAAATCAATCAAATGTCATCACATCTTCGAGTGGCATTCACTAATTGTAGCATTTATGCTTAAATGAAATGTCGTTGTTCCCAACCATTCGTTAATTGTAACATTTTCTTTGTTGGCAGGCGAGATGGCAATGGACCCTGGTTTTGCATTCATCCTTTTCAGTGTTGCGTTTCAAACTGCCATTGTGCTAAATTTCTATGTATTTGCCACTGTTCTATTGCTCTGCATGCAGATGACCTTTGACACCTACGATTTGGGCTGTTATATGCGAACACAATCAACACTTCCCTTGAGGCAATATTCATTAAAATTTCATTTGTTCTCTAAATATCCACAGATTTTTTTTTTTACTTCCGCCAAATTTTTTCCAACTCATTAAAATTGCCTTCACCTATATGCCACCGCCCTAAGACGACTGAAAACGGAGACTTTCATAAAAAAACCCCTAAATGTGGAATGAATGTTTGCAAGAATTTTTTTCTTCTTTGTAATGGGTAAATATGTTCGCGAAAGTTCCCCTTTTCCCGTTCCGGATAGCTAAAATTACAAATTTTGCCCATGAACATTCCACTAAGGAACAGGGGCAAACTTCTCACATATCAATGATAAGGGGCCGAGTCCGAACGCCGTGCCGCCGTTTTACATGGCATAGTACCTCACAAATATTGCCAGCATTTGGAGGGGAAAACCACAGGTGAAAAATTTTTTCTGATGGTCTCGCCAGGATCCGAACCCAGGCGTTCAGCGTCATAGGCGGACATGCAAACCTCTGTACAATGATAAGGGGCCTAGTCCGAACGCCGTGCCGCAATGCGACACCTTTTTGGAGAGAAATTTTACATGGCATAGTACCTCACAAATGTTGCCAGTATTTGGAGGGGAAAACCACAGCTGAAAAATTTTTTCTGATGGTCTCGCCATGATCCGAACCCAGACGTTCAGCGTCATAGGCGGACATGCAAACCTCTGTACAATGATAAGGGGCAGAGTCCGAACGGCTTGCCGCAGTGCGACACCTCTTTGGAGAGAAATTTTACCTGGCATAGTAGCTCAAAAATGTTGCCAGCATAAAGAGGGGAAAACCACAGCTGAAAAATTTTTTCTGATGGTCTCGCCAGGATTCGAACTCAGGCGTTCAGCGTCATAGGCGGACATGCAAACCTCTGCGCAATAAAAAGGGGCCGAGTCCGAACGCCGTGCCGCAATGCGACACCTCTTTGGAGAGAAGTTTTACATGACATAGTAGCTCAAAAATGTTGCCAGCATTAGGAGGGTAAAACCGCAGCTGGACATTTTTTTCTGATGATCTCGTCAGGATTCGAACCCAGGCGTTCAGCATCATAGGCGGACATGCAAACCTCTGCGCAATAAAAAGGGGCCGAGTCCGAACGGCGTGTCGCAGTGCGACACCTCTTTGGAGAGAAGTTTTATATGGCATAGTACCTCAAAAATGTTGCCTGCATTAGGAGGGCAAAACCACCGCTGAAAATTTTTTTCTGATAGTCTCGCTAGGATTCGAACCCAGGCGTTCAGCATCATAGGCCGACATGCAAAACTCTGCGCTACGGTGGCCTCCGTTCAGGATAGCTACAGAGAGTTTTATCCTCTAAGTTATTGGTTGTCCGAGTATGTTCTCCAATGGAGCGGCAGACCTTAAACCCGGAAATATCCTTAAAAAACTCCAAGACCTAACAGAGGCGGTGGCGATATGCGACCGTAGCATGTTATCTACTAAAGAGTGATTTTTTAAGAGCTATAAGAAAATTATAAAAAAAAAACATAAAATTCAGAAAAAAAGCATGAAATCTTATTTTGAACCGATAGTACGGTCCATATAATTTAATGTTTGAAGATTATTTCATGCAAATGTTGACTGTGACTGCCCCTCAATATGGTCCATCCGCTTAGTCCAATTTTGGCATACTCTTTCCAACATTTCGGCCGGTATCTCACGAATAATTACTTCAATGTTGTCTTCCAATGCATCAATTGAAGCGGGCTTGTCTGCATAGCCATGAGCTTTAACATAGCCCCACAAAAATAGTCTAAAGGATTTAAATCGCACAATCTAGGTGGCCAATTAGACCGCTCCCGAACGTGAAATAAAATATTCATCGAACTCGCCTCTCAATAAGTCTATCGTTACGCGCGCTATGTGGCATGTGGCACCGTCTTGTTGAAACCACATATCATGCATAAGCTTTAACATAGCTCAACAAAAATTAGTCAAAAGTCGTCAAATCTCAAGATTTAGGCGGCCAATTGGACCGGTACCGAACGTGAAATAAAATGTTCATCGAACTCGCCTCTCAATAATTCTACCGTTACGCATGCTTCGTGGCATGTGGGACCGTCTTGTAGAAACCACATGTCATGCAAGTTTAGCTCTTCTATTTTGAGCAAAAAAAGTTGGATATCATTTCACGATAGCACTCACCATTCACAGTTATGTTCCGATTCGTATCATCTTTGCAGAAGTACGGTCCAATGATATGACCAGCCCATGAACTTGCATTTTGGCCAAAAAAAGTTGGATATCATTGCACGATAGCACTCACCATTCACAGTTATGTTACGATTCGTATTATCTTTGCAGAAGTACGGTCCAATGATGTGACCAGCCCATGAACCGCACCAAACTTTGACTACTTTTTCGGGATGCACTGGTTGATCTTCACTCCAAAATCGACAATTCTGCTTGTTTACGTAGCTATTGAGCCAAAAATTTGCTTCGTCGTAAAATGGAAGAAGCGCGCGATGAACTTTCTTAACAGAGCACCCATTTTGATAAAAAAAATCCAATAATTTGCAAGCGTTGCACAGTGGGCCAAATGGCAAAAAAATTGGAAATAAGTCTACAACTTTTTATCTGTTGATTTTAGCCATACAAAATGTTCTAGACATTTGTAGAGGAGGACATAGGCTTTCAGAAAAGTGCTGTTGTTGGTCCATATCTTTAATACAGGGTGAGCTACAGGGTGTCAAAGTTGACCACTTTTGACTTCTCCAAGCTTCTGGGGGCCATAACTTTTGATCTACTCAACCGATTTACATGATTTAGGACTCTAGAGAAAGAGCTTGACAAGATCTAAAAAACTTATGCATAAAGTACCATGCCATCGTGTACTGTTAAGGAGTTATGAATTGTTTAATTTTAAAATATGAAAATTTGGCCTTGGTTTTTTTCAGTGTTTTTTAAATAACTCCGTCAATTTTAAAGCTATAAACTTCATACTTCACACAAATTATGCCAGCATATGTGTGCATAAAATACAAAAGGAATCACGTGAATATCTTTGGCGGTTTAAAAATGGCATCGTTTTCAATATGAAAAATATTTTTTTTGTCAAAAAATTGCAACATTTTTCAAAAAAGATACTCCCATTTCCTTTAAGTTTTCGCAAACTTTGGCCATCAAAGCATTATCATTTCTTTCCATTTTCACAAAGTCGAGGTATTAAGAAAAGTTTTAAGTGCTAATTTGGCTAATTTCGATATCAAACAACACCGTTATCTTAAGACCAAAATGGCCAATTTTTTTACTAAACTTCAAAAGTTTCTCACTGGAAAAAAAGTTCCACGGGGATTTTTTCGCTTTTTTTGAACTTAAATGAAAGCTTAAAATGTTCCCAACATTTTAAGGTATGTCTCGCCATATCCTAGCCATAAATGAGATCGTAGCGATCAAAATACTGAAAAAAGTCAATTTTCAAGTAGTGCTATATTCATTGCTAAAAAACAAGTATTACGTCACATTTTATTGCAAAGATGTTAAATAAACTTTTATTTGGTAACACTTCTTCTACAAAACACAAAAAGAATCATGGAAATATCTCTATTCTATTCCATTTTATGGAACCGGCAATAAAAAAGTCAATTTTTTAAAAAAGTCGAATTTCCCAAATTTTGTTTTTGTTGTCCTAATTGCACATGACACACTATAGCCATATTTACGCAACATACCTTATCGTAAAGGAAATTTTCATACCTTTCCAACGATGTATAAAACATTTCTCAACTCGGATTCTATCTACTCTAAAATTCATTTACACTTCATTAAACTCTATATAAAAATGTCTATTTGTGAAATGGAACCTTATATGGGGCCTACACTAAAACATTGATAGATTTGCCCAGGGTTTACAATACAAATGTGTTAGAATAAAAAAAGGTCTCCTGCCAAAGTTTAAAAAAATTGGAATAAAAATATGTGTTTTAGAGCGAAAACACTTCGCATCGGCGTGCGTTTATATGTATATTAGCTACTCCCAAAATAAAAAAGCATTTTAGTTTTGTATTATTTGATTTTATTCTCTACCAAATAATCTAAGGTATCAAAATTTAAAAGCTCTTTAATTTGAATGGCATCGGGATCGTCCTTATCTATATCGTCACATATTTTTGGTAGCCATTTAGTTCTGATGCTGTATAGTACCGGATCAGACGATAACAATAAATATTGAAGTAAATCATAATTTTGGTTAAATTTGGTGCTCTTTCGGGTATTGAAAAGCCGGAACTGTTTAACATCTCTATTACGGGATTCCTGAGCTTCTTCTGTAAGTTCTCCTAACGGAAGTATGTTGTATTCCACAATTTCCTTGCCATGATGTAAGACTTTATGTACTGTCGGTGTTAAAGCTTTCCACGAATATAAATCAGATAAAATGTTTTTTGTGTCATTACTATAAGCTTCAAATTTGGTTGAATTTATCATCTTTTTGCTATTGATTACAGCCAAAATCACTTTGAATCGTCTTAGCAAGTGTTCATCAAGACCGGTTATTTTAGATGTCGATACGGGGTCCTCAAAAAACCGCCTTGCCGAGTTGCCATCATTTGTGCTTCCGTATCCGTAAAGAGGTTTATCTATTATAAGTCCCTTTTGTTTAAACTCCAACTGGATTCGATTCTTCTCTTCCTGCCTCATTTTGTGAAGATCTTGGTTGTTTCTAGCAGAGACATCGCGGTTTCCAGGGCTAGTCCGATATTTAAGGTCATACGATAAATGCAAACAATACTCCATGAATCGAATTCTACAGTGCAGGGGCGAAATACCGAAATTGAGCGCATTTTCGTTTACTAAATTTTCATCAGACTTGTCCTCGAATTGCCCATTCTTCTTGCCACAAATATTGCATCTCCAATTGGACATAACGCCAGTTAATGCGTTTGCCACCTTTCCATCGATCATAGTGAGTTGTAGTTGAAACGAAACTTTTATATTTCTTCCCAATTGGTTTATAACAATCATGGGTAATGCAGCAATTTCTTCCTTTATTTCGTTCACCAAAGATCGTGTTGTGTTCCGGTCTTCCTTTGTATACTCAAACCGAATTGGGCGACATAAATATTTTGACCCAGGTGTTCTATTTATCCATATATCTTGAAATGCATTTTCTTTCGATGATGAAGATTGGTCCTTGTACAATCTCATTCTCAATGGTACTAATGATGCCATGAAAATTGATGCGAAGTTGGTATCTATTTCTGTTTGTTGCTTATATTCGGAAAATCCAGATGATCCATCACAACCCCATTTGCTGATCAAAACCACTTCGGAATTATTACATGTGTTCAACTGTTCTTCAGTAAAATTAGAAATAATTCTAACAGCTGTATTTTCAACAAGATCAGCAAGTTTCACTCTTGCTTTTAATTCGTCCACGTATATATTTGATGGCACCATTTTCGTCCTGGTGTTGTACAATTTATGTTTTGAGGGTAAACAACCCCATCCTTTTTCACGAAGAGCCTTCCTCATTGTTGAGTATTTGTTTCTTGAGAGGCCTAGGTTCAAAATCAGGGCCAGTGCATCTTCCTCCGTGAATTCTGTAGTCGATTTTGGAGTTGGAATACTTTCTACCATTCTCTTTACCCTTTTCGGAGATGCTAATGGTAAAACATCGACAATTCGTCCAACATTTTTTGGTTGTGTTTTTAACAATGCTGTTTTGAACGTATCTTTTATTAAATTTGGCGGATGTGCCGCCAATAGTTCCTCTTGTTTTTTCTTTTTGGTTTTCTCCGTAACTTCGTCGTATGCTTTGCTAGGCCGGCCGGGAATCAGCGGTTTAATTTCAATAAGTAGATCCGATTTCAGCCACTTCTCATACATTTTGAAAAACTTGATTTTTGCGAATGAACATTCTGGCAACCTTCTCTCAAATGATTTGTAGAATTTTTCAAGTTTGTCTAAAGCGTCTTTATTTAGCCTTATTCCATATATGTGGTCCAAAGTGTAAACAAGTTCCTTAAATGACTCCGTGTATGATTTGGAATCATTTTTGATGTCCCATACAATTTTCGAAAGAGTGGAATACTTCAGTATGACTTCCATAACTTATAAATGTCCTTTACGCCTCTACAAAATATAATGAAGAAAATTTGGATTTTGTTCAAATATTTATGCAATATATTCACAATTAATGACCCATTTCAGGTATCAGACGCAATCGTAAAAAGGGGTCCAAAGTGCCTCTTTTTACTTACTCTTCTATAATTATTTACCTGGACTCGAATTTGGTTAAAAAAAATGACAATGAATTTTTTATGGGTAGGTTTTTTCACATTCATTGATACGGTGGATTTCCTGGGAATTCGACATAGCGAAACAGGTAACATTTGTCTGCATCAAATCTTAACACAAATATATATATATATGCAGGTATATTTCTAGGTTACTTTTTATTCAAAAATCATCAGCTTACATTAAAAATAGATGTAGGTACTATACAAACGCACGCCGATGCGAAGTGTTTTCGCTCTAAAACACATATTTTTATTCCAATTTTTTTAAACTTTGGCAGGAGACCTTTTTTTATTCTAACACATTTGTATTGTAAACCCTGGGCAAATCTATCAATGTTTTAGTGTAGGCCCCATATAAGGTTCCATTTCACAAATAGACATTTTTATATAGAGTTTAATGAAGTGTAAATGAATTTTAGAGTAGATAGAATCCGAGTTGAGAAATGTTTTATACATTGTTGGAAAGGTATTAAAATTTCCTTTACGATAAGGTATGTTGCGTAAATATGGCTATAGTGTGTCATGTGCAATTAGGACAACAAAAACAAAATTTGGGAAATTCGACTTTTTTGAAAAATTGACTTTTTTATTGCCGGTTCCATAAAATGGAATAGAATAGAGATATTTCCATGATTCTTTTTGTGTTTTGTAGAAGAAGTGTTACCAAATAAAAGTTTATTTAACATCTTTGCAATAAAATGTGACGTAATACTTGTTTTTTAGCAATGAATATAGCACTACTTGAAAATTGACTTTTTTCAGTATTTTGATCGCTACGATCTCATTTATGGCTAGGATATGGCGAGACATACCTTAAAATGTTGGGAACATTTTAAGCTTTCATTTAAGTTCAAAAAAAGCGAAAAAATCCCCGTGGAACTTTTTTTCCAGTGAGAAACTTTTGAAGTTTAGTAAAAAAATTGGCCATTTTGGTCTTAAGATAACGGTGTTGTTTGATATCGAAATTAGCCAAATTAGCACTTAAAACTTTTCTTAATACCTCGACTTTGTGAAAATGGAAAGAAATGATAATGCTTTGATGGCCAAAGTTTGCGAAAACTTAAAGGAAATGGGAGTATCTTTTTTGAAAAATTTTGCAATTTTTTGACAAAAAAAATATTTTTCATATTGAAAACGATGCCATTTTTAAACCGCCAAAGATATTCACGTGATTCCTTTTGTATTTTATGCACACATATGCTGGCATAATTTGTGTGAAGTATGAAGTTTATAGCTTTAAAATTGACGGAGTTATTTAAAAAACACTGAAAAAAACCAAGGCCAAATTTTCATATTTTAAAATTAAACAATTCATAACTCCTTAACAGTACACGATGGCATGGTACTTTATGCATAAGTTTTTTAGATCTTGTCAAGCTCTTTCTCTAGAGTCCTAAATCATGTAAATCGGTTGAGTAGATCAAAAGTTATGGCCCCCAGAAGCTTGGAGAAGTCAAAAGTGGTCAACTTTGACACCCTGTAGCTCACCCTGTATTAAAGATATGGACCAACAACAGCACTTTTCTGAAAGCCTATGTCCTCCTCTACAAATGTCTAGAACATTTTGTATGGCTAAAATCAACAGATAAAAAGTTGTAGACTTATTTCCAATTTTTTTGCCATTTGGCCCACTGTGCGTTGTTCATTTGTAAGACGATTCATAATTAAATTATAGACCAAGAAGATGTTTGACAGTGACACAAAACACGAAACGTGCGTGAGCTGTTTAAACCAGGGTTGCCAAAAAGATAAAAACTAAAAAATTGTCCTTTACTCTATGGAGTCACAGATAATAGCCAAAAAATCAACCTTTACAAAAACCTCGATTTGTAGTTCATCGAGACTGTTTAGTGCAGATTTTTTGCTAAGACTTCTGGTGCGAAAAAGATCGATCCCATCTTATCTTCAAATGCCAGCGATTTGCCTTGGCCAGTCCTAATGCGAGCGATCCTTAGATTAGGCTAGGTTAGGTTGAAAAGAGGGTGCAGATATCTGCCCCATGCAATTATAGACATACACCTAAGCCAGTCATCGGCATGTTGTGCGCTTTTAAAAACTAAAAAATAACCTCGAAAAAGAAAATGTTAAGCTAGGAATTCCGTATTACTTACAAAATCCTTCTTTGATTTTCATGCCACGCCTCTATGTTGGTTTAAGTATTGTGTTCCCGCCTAAGTGTCAGTATCTGTTAGAAATACTCCAACGTCTCATCATCTTTCCCACATGTCCTACACATGCTATCACTAGCCACATCGATTTTGCATAAGTGAGCTCGTAGTCCTAAGTGTCCCGTTATGACACCAAAAGCTATACTGACCTACTTTATCCCGAAAGGCTTCGGGTTAACCAAGTTTATCAACGGCAGTTCTCTGGCCTTCACTGCTAAATCGTCCGGCCTTTCATTCCCCTCAATCCGTTATGGCCCGGCATCCAAACGATGCGGATTGTGCCACCATCAGAGAAAGCGTTAATCTCCTTCTTACACTGCAAGACTGTTCGTGACCTTACCCTCCTGGCTGTTATTGCCCTTATGGTCATTTTACTATCCGTATAGATGTTCACACTCGACATTCTCTCGTTAGTACCACACCACTTCACGCATTCCGTGATCGCCCGGATCTCCGCCTACAGGACCGTATTTTGGTCAGGTAGTCTAAAACAGATCTCAGTCCCTGGGCTTTCAATGTAGCCCCTCATGCCCACTCTGTCCCCTAGCTTTGATCCATCCGTGTAATATGATCTTCCATATGGCAATACTAGGGTTCCGTCAGTCCAAGGCTGTGCTGCAGGCAGCAGTACCTAGCACTCAAAATCAAGTGTTGTCTAAGGTATCCGATCGGAAACCTCCTCCCTTCCTTCCGGGTGTCCCATCGTCGCTTCGAATATACCTCGATGATATCAGCTGCTTCCATCCTCAATCCATTCTCCATCCATCGTCTTAAGTCTCATATCCGCAGTAGCTGCCTCACATTTAATATGTATGTCAATGGGTCAGATATCTAGAATAGTCTCCAGTACCCTAGTGGGCGTGGTTCTCATCGCTGAACTTGTTGTATGGTCCTTACGTTGCGCTTTTTCTCCATAGCAGCCCACCAAACTACAGACGCGTATTGAAGTATTGGTCTTATCACGCTTCTGTAGTCCAATGGACTATCCTCGGATTCAGGCCCCATTTCAAGCCTACGGCGGGTCTACACAGTGCCCATCATCGGTGAGCTTTCTCAGTACGCTCCTGAATGTGACACTTCCACACAAGTTTCCTATCCAAGATCACTCCTATGTTGTTCACCTTATCAGATATCAAAATCGTTTTATTGAAGAAACGAGCTGCTTCAAATTGTCCCACCTTTGTCTTAATCGTGGACAGACATATTTCAGTCTTCTCTGGGTTAACATTGAGACCCCTGTCTCTAGCCCAATCATATGCCATATGCAAGACCCTTTCAGACCTTCTGCATAGGTGGTTATGCTCATTACCCCTAAGAAGTATTATAAAATCGTCGGCATAGCAGACGGGTTCAAACCCCTTCTCAGTCAGCATCCGTAAAAGGTTATTTATGATGGTCACCCAAAGGAGTGGCGATAAAAAGCCTTTTTTATCATGGACTTCCTATTTGAGTCTCCACAAGCTCAAAGAACCTTCCTCCATGTCCTGTAAGATCACAGTCTGAGAAAAATGTCTTCAACAAATATACCAACGTATCGACAGACAACTCTTTCCAATCTTCGCCTAACCTTTGCAAATTTCCCATATTTGGGGAGCCCTTTGCCCTTTAAGAGGCATAATCACCTCTGAAACATTTTTCGCCAGTTCTTTCCAGGTTTCAAAACCAGGCGTCCAGCGTCATAGGCGGAAATGTTAGCCTCTGCGCTACGGTGGCATCCTTTTACTTATTGCCTATAAATTATGAAAATTACATCACGATTTCTAGTTTCTCTCTAAAACATTTCCAAATATTTTTGTAAACCACACACATTGGTAATCTTTTGTGAAATCCCCAGCTAAAAAATCTACGACCATAAACATGAGCATATGTGAACTGCCAAAAAAGCCATTAAATCGTGTAATTACCTAGATTGGAACACGGCTCGAGAGTTTTGTTTGCAATTACTTAGAATTAAATGAACTTCTACCCCAACCAACCGAAAAAAAAACCCAGTAGTGGCACAAGTGCAATAAAATTGCAAAACTTTTGGTGGAGTATTTAACATTCCCCACTTCGTATCTGCAATAGACAAAGGAATTTGAAGAAATAACCACCTAATAAGAGAGTCCTCCGACAAATGTAATCTTCTTGGGTTGCAAATCAAATGGATGTTAAGGTCTCCAAACCTCATTGTGAAAAAAGTTATGACCATAAAAATGCCAACGTGTTCTCATACTTGCAGTCCAAACTTTAGGTGGTTTTGTTTTTTTTTGACCACATCCATCCATGTTTTTTGCTAAGTAACACAAGTAAATGTTGTGTGAACATACTTTTTTAACACATAAACTTTGTCCTGCCCCTCCATCAAGGAAAGGACTCGCGCACGCACAAACACACACGCCAAAGTTAATCAAATTTATAATAAATTACAATGTAACCGTGATTGAGATGCATAAGTGGGGCAATGCAAAGAGAAATTCATACTTGAGTGTAATGAAATTGAAGTTCATATTTGTATAACCCAGCATACTTTTTGGGGGGAATCTTCATGAGATGAAATCTCTCGGCCAGAACTTTGTATACTCTCTAAACTATGAATCATGTAAAGCATTAAAATCGAGGGGTCTCGTACAACTCACTATTCCAAATTTCAGCAAAATTTCAATACTAACCACAAACCTTCCATTAAGGAACAGTGGGTACACCCCTCTCACAAATCGATCAGCAATAAATGAGTACCGTCCGATCCGTGAGACAAATTTTACCCGCAGAGCGACACCACTTCGTAGAGAATGTAAAAAAGTCTTCCCAACACACTGGCGGTATGCATTGACATCGAGGGGGCTTTTCACAATGCTCGGACCGACACACTGATCCAATCCTTAGACCTGTATTGAGTCAACCCCGTCCTTGCAAATGCAAATTTTGCCCATGAACATTCCACTAAGGAACAGGGGCAAACTTCTCACATATCAATGAATGCAGTCCGATTCAAGTTTAAGCTCAATGATAAGGGTCTCCTTTTTATAGCCGAGTCCGAATGGCGTGCCGCAATGCGACACCTGTTTGGAGAGAAGTTTCACATGGCATAGTACCTCACAAATGTTGCCAGCAATAGGAGGGGAAAACCACCGCTGAACACTTTTTCTGATGTTCTCGCCAGGATTCGAACCCAGGCGTTCAACGTCATAGGCGGACATGCTAACCTCTGCGCTACGGTGGCCTCCTGACCCGGTCCTTAGAAACTGGATATGCTACGGGACAGATGGATAAATTGTGTGTCATATGACATAAATTTAGGGAGAAAGTGGCAACAAGGCACGCCACAGGGGGGCATTTTATCTCCACCCCTATGGGTGGCCACCATAAATTACCTATTACGGATGCTTACTAAGGAGGGATTTGAACCCGTCTGCTATGCAGACGATGTTATTATACTTCTTAAGGGTAAGGATCCGAACCAGCTATGGAGAAGGGCCGAGAGGGTCTTGCAGATGGCACACGACTGTGGTAGACCTAGGGTTCTCAATGTTAACCCAGAGAAGACTAAAATCTGCCTGTTCACGAGGGCCAAACTGGCCTTCGAGTGAACTGACCTTTGGTGGGCATCCCATTCAACCTAATCTAATCATAAACCTTCCATTAAAGAACATTGAGTACACTCCTCTGTACTATCCGATCCATGAGACAAGTTTTACCCGCAAAGCGACACCCCTTAGAAGAGAATGTAAAAAGAGGCTGCCCAAAACGTACACACTGGCGGGATGCATTGACATTGAGGGGGCTTTGAACAATGTGCGGACCGACACACTGATCCAATCTTTAGACCTATATCGAGTGGACCCGATCCTTAGAGACTGGATAAACCATATGCTAAGGAAAAGGTGGATAAATTGTGTGTCCCGTGACATAAATATAAGGGAGAAAGTGGCAACAAGGCACGCCACAGGAGGGCATTTTATCGGCACTGCTATGGGTAACCACCATAAATGACCTATTACGGATGCTTACTGAGAAGGGATTTAAAACCGTCTGCTAGGACGAAGGTTCCGAACGAGCTATGCAGAACCGCCGAAAGGTTCTTGCATATATCACACGATTATGCTAGACTTAGGGATCTCTATGTTAACCCAGAGAAGACTGAAATCTGCCTGTTCACGAGGAAGACGAAGGTGGGCCAAATTGACGCACCACGTTTCCTGAATAGAACGATTTCGATAACTGACAAGGTCAAATACTTAGGTGTGATCTTGGACAGGAAACTGAATTGGAAGTGTCACATTCAGGAACGTACCGAGATGGTTCACAGATGTACTCTGTTGGGCCGTAGTCTGGAAAGGGGGGCTATCCGAAGATAGTCTACAGGAGCGTGATAAGACCGATACATACTTACGCCACAGTGGTTGGTTTAGAGATCATGTTCTCTTGGCCTATGCGGAGCTATGAGGACTACGCCCACCAAGGCACTGGAGACAATGGGACCTGAATCCGAAAATAATCCTGATTAGACCAATACTAACTTACGCCTCAGTAGTTTATGTATCCGTGACTACGCCGAAAATATGTATCCGGGACTACGCCCACTAAGGCACTGGAGACTATTCTAGATATCCTACCCATAGACATACAGATTAAGTGTCAGGCAGTTACTGCGGCTATGAAACTTAAGTCGATGGGAGAATGGATAGAGGATAGGAGCCGGTTATACCATCGCGGTATATTCGAGGTGACGATAGAAATCTGGTAGCAATAGAATAGGTTTCCGATCGGATACCGGAGACGACACTTGAGGTCGAGTGCGAGGCACTGCTGCCAGCAGCACAGTCTTGGATTGACAGAATCCTAGTATTGCCAACTAGAAGATCATGTTACACGGATGGAACGAATGCGTATTTAACACTTTGGAAAATCACTGCCTGATGTTTTAATATCAGGATCTTAGCATATCCTAGTCTTCCAAATCTTGAGAAAGGCCTTGATGATTCCGTTGTCGGGTCCCTGTTCGTTAGGCTGTGTTGGAACTCTCGCCACTGCCCTGTCTGATGTTTTAGTATTAGGATCTTTACTTATCCTAGTCTTCCCAATATTCAGAGAGTCGGTGATTATCTCGTCTTCGGCCCCGTGTCCTTGTCTTCCCAATCTTAAAAAAGACAGCCATGGCCCCGTAATACGCCATGCCTTTAGTCATAGCCCTGTTCCTTAATGGAATGTTCGTGGGGAATTTTGCAGTATTTCTACCTTTGATACTTTTTTGGAATCCAATATCGTGACAATAGTACCACAAGTCAATTGGTTTTGGAGGTGAGCCGACACCTATCTGAGTACAAATTTGAACTTTACTCCTAACTATTTTTAAGTTTAGACGGAAATTGTCCCGATTAGAATTAAGGTAATATGAATCTTGCCCTTGCTGATTTCCTCCATCAGAGCGTAAGTAGGTGTGTTACTCCGGTTGAGGTTTATCTGGATGACATCAATCATTGGTCCTCTACTATTTAGATGGGCTTCTTGGGAATGGATGCTGATCTATTTCATCGTCTGCTCCCTGTTTCTTAGGCTGCATTGAGTTTCCCGTCACTGCACTGCCCGATGTTTTAATATTCGGATATCCTTGTCTTCCGAATCTTGAGAAAGTCGGTAATGGTTCCATCATCGGGTCCCTGTTCATTAGGATTGAGTCTACCATCCCTGCACTGACTGATGTTCCAATATAAGGATCTTTGCCTGTACTAGTCTTCCGAATCTTGGGTAAATGGGCTATTTGGGAGTAGGTTGTGGTCTCATCGTCGCCTCGCTGTGCGTAAGGCGGCATTGAGTTATCTGCCACTGCACTGGCTGATGTTTCAGCACTAGTATTTTTATCCATCCTAGTCTTCCTAATCTCGAGAAAGACGTTGATGGTTCCATCGTCGGGTCCCTATTCGTTAGGCTGTGTTGGAACTCTCGCTCCTGCACTGTCTGAGGTTTTAGTATTAGAATCTTTACTTATCCTAGTCTTCCCAATATTGAGAGAGTCGGTAATAATCGCGTCGTCGGCCCCTGTTCGTTTGGCGTTTTTGAGTGTCCCGCCATTGCAACGCCTGATGGCTCAATATGAGCATATTCGCCTCTCCTTGCCCCGTTATACGCCATGCCTTTAGTCATAGCCAAACTTGTCACGGAGACTTGATCAATGCCAACCACAAGGAGAGTTACTTCCTCCTTCTCCTCCCTGTGGAAAACCTGCCATTTATCCACGGCCAAATTTTGGTTTTGCTTGTTTAAGACTTCCATCATGCGTTCCGTCGCGATTTCGCCGCCCACATTCTTGATGAAGACTGTCTCCTTTGTGAGCTGTGAGATGTCCATTTTTCTCACAAGGTTGAGCTTTGCACCCACGTAAAGCGCAGCGTTAAAATGTCCCCTGTTCATAGTTCAATACATGTTCGATAACCCAATCCTTTACCAAATGCCTCAACTGAGACAGACGATCTGGTGGAATCCTACCGGATGCATAGCCGATATTGATGACTGCATAAGTCATCTCATCTCTGTTGTGCTTGCTTGCCACTCCGACGTAAGAGGATGGCCCCTTACCTTTCTCAGCGACCATCTTCCCCTTCCGTGAGGGAATCCCGAAGATCTGGTGGAATCCTACCAAATGCACTGCACATATTGATGACAGCATAAGTCAGCTCATCTCTGTTGTGCTTCCTTGCCACTCTGGCGTAAGAGGTCAGTTCTTCCCTTTCCGTGATGGCTGTGGTCTCCTTTTGGAAGTCAAAGTCCTCCATGTAGACTCAGGGACCATGCGCGATTCCTTCTTTCCTGTTCCGACTTTGTCTTCCTCCACAGGACTGGTGTCTGGTGTCTCCATTGCGGGGGGCTGGCTTGGTCTTCCCAGAGTACTTGAAAGCGGGAAGCTCTTTTTTCTTCATCATTTAAGCAGTGTCATGCTCTTCGGGAGATCTGATTCTCTGAATGAATGGCAGCTCTATCCCTTCCAGCATCCTGCACTATCGACCGATTGCGCTGCCAGTACATACTCCTCTGTCTACTTCGTCGTGCCCCGGATCGCTTTCCCGGTCTGCTTCTGAGCTTAGCAAAGCCATCGCTCACTTCTGCCGTCATCCCACCGCCCTCGTATCTCGACTCGGCTGTGATGACTGTTTCATTGACACTATCGCTGTCTGAATCCGAGTCGGAAACACCACCTTTACTTAAAGGCTAGGGACGAACTGTGCGCCCCTCTGGTTTATCCATTTATTCCTCATGAATTAGTCTGACGACTAGTTGTGCGCTTGAAGCATTACTCTCGACTACAGGTGTCAAGGTACCCACGCCTATAAGAGGGAAGGACAACATGCTGCGGTCTAACGCCAACACCGCAGCTGTTGGTTCCTTGGAGTTCATTTTGAGCCTCCTCCAAAAAGGCTTTAAAATTTTTTTTGTAATAGGTGGTAGTACCTATTCGGAGATACGGATATTTTTCTTTGAGGAGCAAAATAAAATCACGTCCGCTCTTAGTATTAAGAGCGCACAACAAGACGATTACTGGTTTCCATAGTGGCATGGGGCTCACTCACTTTTGGGGGCTCTTGGTAATCAATGGGACTTTCACAAGTAGAAGGTACAGGTTGTAGTCTACGCTGATGACGTTGTTATTATGATGTGTGACCAATTTCTCTCTACTATTAGAAACCTCGTTCATGGTGAACTGTGGAAGCTGTCTGGATGGGAGAAGGTCAATGATAATAAGGAAGATAGGAAGATAGTGACTAGAGTTACACCTTGTGGCTCATGGTTATCGATGGGACTTTCAGGAGTTTAAGGTACAGATTGTAGCCTATGCTGATGACTTTGTATTTATGATGAGTGGCCATCTCTCTTGAAAATTGCAAACTGAAGTATCTGTCTAGACGGGAGAAGGTCAATGGATTTGAAAAGACTGAAATGACCTCCATATGGGGGAAATTCTTTGATTGCTAGCTAATGGTATTAATGGTGTAGCTGCTCATGATTCTTCACTAGAAATTGTAGTGGAAAGGAGTATGAGGGACTCTTTTGGTATTCCTATGCGTAGGAATTAGAGTCTTAGGGCTGAGGGTAAACTGAACTTTAACTGATTTAGTTCGACCAATACTCACCTATGGATGTCTTATCTGGCAAGCGTCTCTTAAAGAAAGGGAGCTCCTTAAATACTAAATACAAAAGAGGTGAGCAGTACAGGTCATGGACAGGGTAGAGCTGCCCTGTAAGTCATCAACATATGTGCCATTTCCCTGCAATAGCGGTTAAGAGGCATAGGATTATGGATGCAAATTTGCCCAAAAACATTCCATTAAGGATCAGGGGGTGAATATGGATACATATGCACATTTTTGCTAGATTCTGTTTAATTACCTAGTCCTATTTTCGTTCTGTTTTATAAGTCCAAAAAATATGTTAAGAAGACTTTCAGGGAAACAAAAGGACTTAAAGTAGTAAATCTAAAGTTTCCCAAAAACATTTCCATTCATATTTCTGTACCTTTTGCTCCTCCATGTCAATGCAATTCCAACCTACAGTACTTTACCATTCACAGCCAGCCTTAACAAGTCCCGCACAACAATTTGCTTTCTGCATTATCATTACAAGTTTCGCTGGGTTATAGAGACCAACTTGTTGGTCTCAAAACTCTCCAACTCCCTTCTAGGCAAAGTCATAAAATTGTGAAACAGACAACAGAAATTGAAGAACAACTCACATCAAATCAAAAAAAAAATGCCAGAAGATTGTGATGTGGATGATGGTGATGATACTTTTCTAATTAGGTTTTGTAGCAATAAAATTTAAACGTTTCTGTGGCAAATACCCAAACTTTTTTTTCGGCCAATGGGTCAACCTGGGCATTAAGGTTGTTGCTTGGAATACACCACTACCAGCCGACTACCAATGTTCTTAAGCCAAGAAATGGGATGTTCATCACAGCGTTTTTTCTCATACTCACTCACTTCATGCATTATGGATGATGTAATGATGATATCCTTCTCCACCTCCTACCTACACAACTTAACCATCCGCTGTTGGCAGGGATGACGTTACCGCGGCAGATCGGCAAATAGCTGGATATATTTTACATTTACACATTAATTTAATTTTACGATTTTTGACTCGATGACTTGTTTTTCTTATATTCACAGAGTTGCTGAGCAATTTATTTACTCTTACCAAAAAATAATTTCTTTGAGTGTATTTTTGAAGATATAAAAATAAGTATAGAGTCCTTGTTGACTGCTGATAAGATTTTAAAGTTAATTTCATACACATTGGCGAACATCGACCACAGCGTTCTTTTGCGGGTGTTCCCCCGAAATCAATCGCTAGATTTTCCTCTGGCTGCAAACAAACCAAATTTGGTTGCAGACTGTAAGCGCCGCACAGTGGGATAAAAACGAAAAAAATCTAGTAAAAAAAATATATGTCCTTTGAGAACGGATAGTGATAACTCTTCGAAATTTGAAATGGCTAAAGGTAAAGTGTTATTAAGATCATGTGCAAAATTTCAAGGCGCTAGGGGGTCCGGGCGCCTATTGTATTTTTTGCAAATTTTGCCCATGAACATTCCACTAAGGCACAGGGGCAAACTTTTCACATATCAATGAGTGCAGTCCGATTCAAGTTTAAGCCTCCTTTTTATAGCCGAGTCCGAACGGAGTACCGCAGTGCGATACCTCTTTAGAGAGAAGTTTTTACATGGCGTAGTACCTCACAAATGTTGCCTGCATTAGGAGGGCAAAACCGCCGCTGAAAATTGTTTCTGATGTTCTCGCCAGGATTCGAACCCAGGCGTTCAGCCTCCACTTGACATCATCTCCATTCCCCCCGAAACTTTAAAACTTCCGCCTGAATGATTTCTTTTTTGGGAAAACAACGCCCAGCAAGTTAACAAGGAAGTTACAGGATACGTCGCACCGCACAGTGGGTTATAAACGAAAAAAAACTTGTAAAAAATATGTCATTTGAGAACGGACAGAGATAATTCTTTGAAATTTGAAATGGCTAAACCTGAGGTGTTATTGTGCAAGCCCTAGGTGACCCGGGCGCTTATTGCAAGGCCCTAAAATTGGTCAGACTCGGACTGCCAAACTTCATTTGTAGACCGATTTTGAAAATTCTTCTTTTGAAAAAAGTGTGAGAAAAACGAATAGAGGTATCTTAACAATTCTTTTTCAATTTTGCAGAAAAAAATGTCTTCAAGAAACCAAAAATAAATTCTGCCCGATTTTTTTTTTACAAAAATCCCCAAAATGTCCAATTTGGGGTAAAGACATTTTTTTTTTCGTTTATATCCCACAGTGCGGTGCGAAGTATTCTGTTACTTCCTTGTCCTCCCTTGTTAACTGGATGAACATCGTTTTCCCAGAAATCTTTTAGGAGATGATGTCGATGCAAAAGCGGCTGCCCGTTCGAACTGTCACGATATACGTGAACAATTGGGCCGGCTGAAGGCTTTGCCATCGTAAGGGCGTCTTTCAGGCGGAGGCCTTCGCAATCCTGAAGGTACTGGAGACGAATGTCGATGGAGGAACATCTGCATGATCAGACTGTGAGGATAGTTTAGGTTAGGTTGAGTGGCAGTCTGCTATCAGACTCACTTAGACGTTTTCGTCCATTGTGATACCACAGGAACAGGAGAAGAATGTTGTCTTCTAAAGGGTGATTTTTTAGCTATTTACTTTTTTGGCAACACTGGTCCTAATTTTCACAAACGCCAGATCTCCGTGATGGGTGGTGCGATTTAAGCGAAATTTTGTGTGGTCTCTTAAAAAAAAAATTTTGGTATTCAAATTTCGGATGGGGTACCTGGGGGCCGCCCCACTCTAAAACCTACCAAATATATATTTAGACCAATGACGACAATATGGGACTCAAATGAAAGGTATTTAGGATAAGAAAACGTATCTGTTAGCCAATTGTCGGACCCAGTGCTAGGGGGACCACCCCAACCTCCAAAACACCCCAAAAATCGGACAGATTTACCGACAATGGCAACATGGGACTCAAATGAAAGGTATTTGTGAGTAGAATCTGATATCCAAATGTGGTATCAAGTTTCTGGGGGTACACCCCTTCCCCAAAAAACCCCTCAAACAGGAATTATTTACTGACCATGTTAATATGGGGCTTAGATAAAAGGTATGTTGAATAAAAATCTAATATCCAAATGTTGGGCCAACTGTTTGGGGGGGGCCGCCCCTCCCAAAAAGGACATATTTACGACCATAGCAATATGGGGCTCAAATAAAAGGTCTGTGGGAGTTAAGCAAGAATCTGATATCCAAATGTGGGACCAAGTTTCTGGGGGTACACCCCTTCCCCGAAAGAACCCCCCCCCCCCCCCAAACAGGACTTATTTACTGACCATGATAATATGGGGCTTAGATAAAAGGTATGTAGAATATGAATCTAAAATCCAAATGTGGGGCCAAGCATTTGGGGGCCGCCCCTCCCAAAATTTACGACCATAGCAATATGGGGCTCAAATAAAAGGTCTGTGGGAGTGAAGCACGAATCTGATATCCAAATGTAGGACCAAGTTTCTGGGGGTAAACCCCTTCCCCAAAAGACCCCCCAAACAGGACTTATTTACTGACTATGGTAATCCAGAAGTTGGGCCAAGTGTTTGGGGGGCCGACCCTCTCAAAAAGGAAAAATTTACGACCATAGCAATATGGGGCTCAAATAAAAGGTCTGTGGGAGTTAAGCACGAATCTGATATCAATATTCGGGAAAAAGTGCCCATGGGACCACGCCACCTCCATAACGTCACCCATATAGGACGTATTTGCTGACCATTCCAATATGGGACTGTAATAAGAGGTATTATAGAGTATAACACGAATCTGATATATATTTTCAGGGCCAAGTCACTAAACGGCCGCCCATCCCTCAAAACACTCCCCAAACCGGTCATGTTTGCGACTATGGAAAAATGGGACACATATGAAAGGTATTTTGGATTAGACCACGAATCGGATATCAAAATTCGGGACCAACTGCCTAGGGAACATCCCACTCCCTTAACAACCCCCTAATGGGAAGGATTTGCTCACCATGACAATTTGGGTATTAAAGGGAGCGGCCCAAACCGGACATATTTGCTGACTTTTGCAATAAGGGGTTAAATGAAAGGTATTTGAAATTAGAAAACGAATTTGATATCCAATTTTGAGGCCAATATTTGAGAGTAGAGAACGATGCTGATATATTTTCAGGGCTAAGTGTTTGGGGGACCACCCCACTCCCCAAAACACCCCTAAATCGAGCATATTTATCGACCAGGTCAATGTGGGGCTCAAATAAAGGTATTTGAGAGTAGAAAACGAATCTGATATCCAAATGTGGGATCATATATTTGGGGCACCACCCCTTTTCCAAAACACCCCACAAAGAGTACACATTTTGGGGCCAAGTGTTTGAGGACGCCTCATCTCATAAACTCCCCTTATCCCAATGGCTATATGGGGTTTAAATAAATGGTATATGAGCACGAAACTGATATTTTTTCAGGGCCAAGTGTCTGGGGGACCACCGCACCCCCGAAAACACCCCCAAATCGGACATCATGACAATATCGGACTGAAATAAAGACTTAAGAATAGAGTATATCAAACACCCAAACGTTAATGAAAAAAATTGAAAATTGCTAACCTCAGGCGAAATATTCCCCCCCAAGGTGTTTACAAATCTTGTAGGCTGACCTCGTATTTCGATTCTTCAGTCAAAAGTTATGCGTGTTACCTATCGTCCGCCTGTCAACAGCACATCAGCTTTCGAACGAGTGAGCTGCACAAATATTTCTTTTTAGTTGATATTGTAAATCGACCTAAATGGCCGTTGTTTTGATATATGATCCGATATCCTGATTTGATCTCTTGAGCCTCTAAAAGGTGCAATGTTCACCCGATTTTGCTAACATTTTCCACGATGACTTCTGCTATAACCTTCAAACTAGAAGCCTAATATGCCCCTAATCGATTCATTTTTTTTCTGTCAGCCAACACGCAGGGGATGTCCCGAGAGGAAATTAGGAATTGGAGGGGGGGAAATGGATGTAGTGCTTATTGACATTGGTCTTAAATCTTTGGATGTCAAATTGGGTGGGAAAAACATTAGCCGGAAGTCGATTCCACATTAGCCGAACGGTTCGGGCGAAATAAGAATTCTCTCTATAATGCATTGTGCCGTCTGCTGGCCAATCAATTACAAATGGGTGTGAGTTCCTGCAATGTCTAGTATCCCTGACATACATCCTTACATCAGGAATAAGAAGACAAATATCAGACGAACACACACCATGAAAGTACCCATAGAACAGCGCCAAACAACCCACATTGCAACGATGATGAAGGGAGTCTATAGAGTTGGATACCCCACTGTACCCAATCAACGCCATCGCTCTCCTCTGTACACGGTCCAGTAGCACCGGGGATGATTTTGAAGCTCCAGCCCATACATGTGAGTTGTACTCCATTTTTGGCCTTATGAAAGTGGTGTAGATGTTAAGAAGATCAGACGGAGTGAAGTAATTCTTACACCTTTTAAGGAAGCCAAAACACTTGAATCCTTCTTTCGACACTTCGAATACATGTTTAGCCCAACGGACATTACTTTGTATTTTCATGCCCAGAACATCAAGAGCTTCTAAATGCTCAACATCTACACCTTTGATAGACAAAGATGATGGTGATGGATCAGCGCATCGTTTGTGTGACAACAAGCAGCTCTGAGTCTTCCGTGCATTAAAATCTACTCGATTCATTCGAACCCACTTAGAAATGGGCAGCATATCCTGGCAGAATGTATCGTCCCGAAGACTTGGCCTATGGTCGAATGAGTACAAATGACGGAGATTACTTTCATCCGCAAATGAGTAGATCGGATTCTCCCGCACGGTAGGCAATATTGAAAAGGTTGCGTAATGGACGAGCGAGCGTCGAAGAACACTTGCGTAAGACAAGTATTGATATGCCATCCGGGCCCGGGGATTTATTTACGTCTAGATTTTCAAGAACCCATTTAACTCCACGAGTTCGAAAAAATATTTGGGACATGATGCCTGAAACATTTTCGAATGAGGGGAGTGGTTGATTGATAACCTGCAAATATATCAGCCAACAGGTTAGCCTCATCAACCGGTTCAGTGAACGTTTGATCGTCCTTAACAAGAGTTGGAATAGATGAAGAACTATCCTTTACTCTTTTCACGAACGACCAAAAGTTCTTACTTCCTGGTGTAGAAGCAAGAACCTTAGTACACAGACGCTGTTCGTAAAGAAATTTTTCGCGCCTACGCACATTGGCACACGAAGATCTTGCCTGTTTGCGAAGCAGTTCAGTATTGGCATTTTTATCCAAGCGCCTACGCACATTGGCACACGAAGATCTTGCCTGTTTGCGAAGCAGTTCAGTATTGGCATTTTTATCCAAGCGCCAGTTCCTGAATGCAACCTCTTTCGATCTGACGCAGCATCTCGGATGTCTGGTTAAATCAACTTTTGTCGTCTGATTTAGCCGTTATAGCCTTAACTGGTATAAATGTCTTCATTCCATTTAAAATTATCTTCTCAATCATTTCAGTAGTAGCATTTATATCGTCATCTAGAAAACATAGTTTCCAATTAAAATGCTGAAAGAATTCATTGGGCGCAGCGAAAAGCTCAACGTATTGGCTCTGAGGAGTCGTATGACTCGAATGGAAAAGCCAGGAGGAGTTTTGGACATTGAAATCCCCAGCGACAATGATTTTACTGCCCGGAAAATCCTCCAAAATATTTGTAATGGAATCAGAAAGGGCGTCAAAGCCTTTCATGAAAGCCTCCCTTTCTGAGTTTGGACTTCTATATAAAAATCCAATGTGCAGTATATGTGATCCAATCCCGAATTTAACCCAAAGTGAGTTAAATTCAGGATCCTGTGAGTGCAGGTGTGGTCGTCTTTGAAACACTACGTCATTACCTACATATACGACGAGGCCTCTGTGCGAAATAAAAAGAAAAAAATAAAAAGAGACAGAGTGAGGTACCCAGTTATGTGAAAATTCTGTGGATCTAAATGCTCACGCACCTGGGTCTCACAAAGATCCAGAATGATAGGACTTGGCCCGAATTGGTCTGATATATAAAATATTGGGTTGCCCAAAAAGTAATTGCGGATTTTTCATATAGTCGGCGTTGACAAATTTTTTCACAGCTTGTGACTCTGTAATTGCATTCTTTCTTCTGTCAGTTATCAGCTGTTACTTTTAGCTTGCTTTAGAAAAAAAGTGTAAAAAAAGTATATTTGATTAAAGTTCATTCTAAGTTTTATTAAAAATGCATTTACTTTCTTTTAAAAAATCCGCAATTACTTTTTGGGCAATCCAAATGCAAATTTTGCCCATGAACATTCCACTAAGGAACAAGGGCCAACTTCTCACAAATCAAAGAGTACAGTCTGATTCAAATTTAACCTCAATGAACGGTCTGACAGGCGTGCCGCAGTGCGACACCTCTTTAGAGAGAAGTTTACATTAGGAGGGGAAAACCACGGCTGAAATTTTTTTCTGATGGTCTCACCAGGATTCGAACCATTCAGACGTTCAGCGTCATAGGCGGACATACCAACCTCTGCGCTACGGTGGCCCCCGATATATAACAAATAGAAAACTTGTTTTAAAAACTGGCTTTATTTAAACCGGAAATAAAACGGAAAAATATACATAACTTATTATATGCAAATATACATACATCAAACATAGATACCTCAATACATACACACATATATATCAAGCGAAAGTGAGAAATGGAAAACATAAAATTTTAATTGACAAAACTTATTTCTTACGACCACGTCTGGACTTTTTAGGTAGCGGCTCTAAAGGTGGTGCACATAAAACATCAGGATCTCCTTGTTGTTCCGACTCGCGTAATGAACGTTTCTTGGCCGTTTTGGCATTTATTTTGGCCAGATTTTTCATTAACTGAGTGCAAGAATCACGATCACTTTCATGCTCTAGGGTTTCGGCATCTTCGGGGGAAATAAAAGTATTATCGCCATTATTTGGCTCCAATTCCTCGTCAATAACAACAGGCTGGAGTTTTTTGTTTGGTTTATCCTTTTGGGAAACACCAGCCTTTTTGCCTGTTTTCTTCTCTAACGTCTCCGCCTTTTTAGTTTCCTCTTTTTTCTTCGATGCTTTAGTTTCTGGTTTCTTTTGTGATTTTTTTGTTTTGGTACTGACACTGGAGGGAGTTGAACTTCTGCTGCGCGAAGATCTTTCATCATTATCTTCTTCGGGGTCATTGACATCGCCAATGTTTTCCTTGTTGGCAGCTATTTGAGACTCCCTGACATCATCTTCCAGTTCTCGAAGAATAGTTTCATTGCTATCTTCAACTTCGTATGCAGGACCCTCATCTGCCTCCTCATCACCACTTTCGCTGGCCTCAATTTGACTGCTGTGCGACAAGGTGCGATCTATGGCAGCTTTCAAATCCGAAGTTTTAATGCGAAAATCTCTTACCGTACCAAAGTGTAGGAAATTGGCTAAACGATCATTGGTCTTCTTGGCCAATAGTATGACATGTTTGTTAAAATTCTCAATGCAAAGTATAATTTTGGGTATAAATTTGGTTTCTCGCAACACCTTGGCTTTGTCAGCCTGTGGGTTGGACTTCTTTTTGGCATTGTCTTCCAATATGTTGCTCTCTATGTAGGTGATTAAAGCATAGATGTTGGAGGGCAATGGTTTACCCACAACATGCAGCAAAGAATCGAATCTAAAACGGATTTACATAAAGCAATTCATTAAACAATAACGAAAAAATGATAACCCACAACTTACTTTGTTCCCTGTATGGAGACTTTTACACCACCAGAACAACAATTTAGAAAATGTTTTGTTAGATTTTTCAAACATATATAATGTTGCATGAGCAGCTTCATCAGACCATCCATAGAGTTTCCCAAAGGTATGCAGACATTGGTTAAATTACGTAATGTATTGGATATATGTACCAATTGCAGGGAGATGGATCTCTCCAGTGATTTAAGGGAGGCCAAACAAAAGTCACGATCATCTTCCGGTACAATGCGACACTTGTAGGCCAAATTATTGGCCTTAATAATGAAATAGTCTACATCTTCGATTTGCTTACGCAGTGAATCATACAAATGATGTAGGCAAGACTCAACTGTAGCCTCAGTTATGGATTTCAGTTGCAAAATAACTTGGCTTGCAGCATCCTTGGAAAAAAGGAAAAAAATAAATATATAAGTTATAAAAAAAAACCTATCAAAACAAAGTTTTTCTTTATAGAAAAAGACGCGTCCACCAGTGGTGTGGTACCAATGTCCTGATTTTTCAGAAATTCTGGCAATTTCTTTTCTTCAAAACTCATTTAATAACCTCCCTTTTTGTGTGCAGCATTCGATTGGCCATTCAGCTCGACTAAAATACGCGATTATAGGAAAATTTCTTTCAAGACAAAATTTCAAGAAAATTTTCTAAAATACATGATTTTAAAAAATTTTCTGCAAAGAAAAACCAGTTTTTCTCGTACAGACGGACGGATATGAACCACAATGGTGTTGAAAATGATCAGACGAACGGAAGTGATCCACGATGGTGTTGATAATATTTATCTAACTAATAATCGAGACGCGTCCATCAGTGGTGTGGTATCAATGTCCTGATTTTTCTGAAAAAGCTGGGAATTTCTTTTCTTCAAAACTCATTTAATAGTCTCACCTTTGCGTCTAACATTCGATTGGCCATTCAGCTCGAATATAGAAAAATTTCTTTGAAGACAAAATTTCAAGAAAAATTTCCCAAAATACCTAATTTTAAAAAATGTTCTGTAAAGAAAAACTAGCTTTCCTCGTGCAGACAGACGGATATGAACCACGGTGGTGTCGAAAATGATCAGACGGACGGATATGATCCACAATGGTGTTGATAATATTTATCTAACCAATAATCGAAACGCGTCCACCAGTGGTGTGGCATCAATGTCCTGATTTTTCTGTAAAAATCTCATAGGAAAATTTCTTTAAAGACAAAATTTCAAGAAAATTTTCCCAAAATACACGATTTTAAAAATTTTTCTGTGAAGAAAAACAAGTTTTCCTCGTGCAGACGGATGGATATGAACCACTATGTGTAACATTCTATTGGGCATTCAGCTAGACTAAAACACGCGATTATAGAAAAATTTCTTTGAAGACAAAATTTCAAGAACATTTTCCCAAAATGCATAATTTTAAAAAATTTTCTGTAAAGAAAAACCTGCTTTCCTCGTGCAGACGGACGGATATGAACTACGATGGTGTTTAAAATTGTCAGACGGGCGGATATGAACCACGATGGTGTTGACAATATTTATCTAACTAATAATCGAGACGCGTCCACCAGTGGTGTGGTATCAATATTCTGATTTTTCTGTAAAAATCTTATAGGAAAATTTCTTTGAAGACAAAATTTCAAGAACATTTTCCCAAAATACATAATTTCTGTAAAGAAAAACGAGCATTCCTCGTGCAGACGGATGGATATCAACCACGATGGCGTTGAAAATGATCAAAAGGACGGATATGTTCCACGATGATGTTGATAATATATATCTTACTTATAATCGAAACGCGTCCACCAGTGGTATGGTATCTGTATTCTGATTTTACGGAAAAAATCTGGCAATTTCTTTTCTTCAAAACTCATTTAATAACCTCCCTTTTTGTGTGTAACATTCGATTGGACATTCAGATCGACTAAAACACAAAGACAAAATTTCAAGAAAATTTTCCCATAATACATGATTTTAAAAAATTTTCTGTAAAGAAAAACGAGCTTTCATTGTGCAGACGGAAGGATATGAACCACGGTGGTATTGAAAATGATCAGACGAACGGATATGATCCACGATGTTGTTAACAATATTTATCTAACTAATAATCGAAACGCGTCCACCAGTGGTGTGTTATCAATCTCCTGATTTTTCTGTAAAAATCTTATAGGAAAATTTCTTTAAAGACAAAATTACAGGAAAATTTTCCCAAAATACATGATTTTAAAAAATTTTATGTGAAGAAAAACAAGTTTTCCTCGTGCAGAGGGACGGATATGAACTACGATGGTGTTGAAAATGATCAGACGGATGGATATGATCCACGATGGTGTTGACAATATTTATCTTACTAATAATCGAAACGCGTCCACCAGTGGTATGGTATCTGTATTCTGATTTGTCTGAAAAAAGCTGGCAATTTCTTTTCTTCAAAACTCATTTAAAAATCTCCCCTTTGTGTCTAACATTCGATTGGACATTCACCTCGACTAAAATACGCGATTATAGAAAAATTTCTTTCAAGCCAAATTTCAAGAAAATTTTGGCACAAGACATGATTTTAAAAAATTTTCTGTAAAGAAAAACGAGCTTTCCTTATGCAGACGGACGGATATGAACCATGGTGGTATTGAAAATGATCAGACGAACGGATATGATCCACGATATTGTTAATAATATTTATCTAACTAAAAATCAAAACGCGTCCACCAGTGGTGTGGTATCAATATCCTGATTTTTCTGAAAAAGCTGGGAATTTTTTTTCTTCAAAACTCATTTAATAGTCTCCCCTTTGTGTCTAACATTCGATTGGCCATTCAGCTCGACTAAAATACGCGATTATAAAAAAATTTCTTTTAAGACAAAATTTCAAGAAAATTTTCCCAAAATACATAATTTTTAAAAATTTTCTGCAAAGAAAAAGCCAGAAGTTACCACAACACCAACCATAGTGTGAGGCGTTTCGACCTATTGGTTAAGGAGGTTATCATCGGACACTTTTAGGTGTGAAGGTTTCAACGGCCGTACGTTGGTAGGTTGTACTTATGTATATCGAATTCATTGCGAAAAGGCCTTTATGATAAAGCTGCCATTAGACGATCAGACATGTCATATGTAATTTCAACAAGAAAACCCGAGCTAAGATCAGCCGAGCCCAATCTTGGGAACCCACCACCATGGATTCTGCTAAAAATTTATGCAAAATAGACTAATTTGGACCGTAATTGGCGCAGTTGTTGGAAATCGTAGTAGTACACCGCATGGAAATTTTAAGCTAAATCGAAACAAATTGCGGCCTGCAAGGTCTCAAGAAGTCAAATCGGGAGATCGGTTAATAAGGGAGCAATATCAGGTTAAAGACAGATTTGGACCGTACTTGGCACGGTAGTTATAAGTCGTAACAGAACACCGCATGGAAATTTTAAGGCAATCGGACAAAAATTGCGACTTGTAAGGGAAGTCATATCACGTTATAGACTGATTTGAACCGCACTTGGCACAGTTGTTGGAAGTTATAGCAGAACACTACATGCAAAATTTCAGCCAAATAGGACAAAAGTTGCGGCTTGTAAGGGCTCAAGTGTTCAAAGATCGATTTATATGGGAGCTATATCAGGTTATAGCTTGATCAAAAAGTCAAATCGGGAGATCGGTTAATATGGGAGCTATATTTAAATCTGAACCGATATGGCCTATTTGCAATCCCCAACGACCTATATTAATAGTAAGTATTTGTAAAAAATGTTAAGCGGCTAGCTTAACGCATTAGACCACTATCGTGATTTCGACAGATGGACGGACGGACATGGCCAGATCGACTCAGAACGTCGATACGATCAAGAACATACACACTTTATGTGGTCTTAAATCAATATTTCGAGGTGTTACAAACAAAATGACTAGATTAGTATAGTCCTATCATATAGTGGGGAAATTTTCTCGTACAGACAACATTTCAGTGAAATTTTCTCTTAAAAACAAAATATCAGTGAAATTTTCGCTTAAAAACAAATTTCACTGAAATTTTCTCTAAAGCCAAAATTTCAGTGAAATTTTCTCTAAAGACAAAATTTAAGTGAAATCTTCTCTAAAGCCAAAATTTCAGTGAAATTTTCTCCAAAGACAAAATGTCAGTGAATTTTTCTCAAAAGACGAAAATTTCAGTAAAATTTTCTCTAAAGACAAAATTTTAGTCAAATTTGCTTTTAGACAAAATTTCAGTGAAATTTTCTCTAAAGACAAAATTTCTGTGAAATTTTTTCTAAAGACAAAATTTTTGTGAAATTTTTTCTAAAGACAAAATTTCTGTGAAATTTTTTCTAAAGACAAAATTTCAGTAAAATTTTCTCTAAAGACAAAATTTTAGTCAAATTTGCTTTTAGACAAAATTTCAGTGAAATTTTCTCTAAAGACAAAATTTCTGAGAAATTTTTTCTAAAGACAAAATTTTTGTGAAATTTTTTCTAAAGACAAAATTTCAGTGCAATTTTCTCTAAAGACAAAATTTCTGTGAAATTTTTTCTAAAGACAAAATTTAAGTGAAATCTTCTCTAAAGCCAAAATTTCAGTGAAATTTTCTCCAAAGACAAAATGTCAGTGAATTTTTCTCAAAAGACGAAAATTTCAGTAAAATTTTCTCTAAAGACAAAATTTTAGTCAAATTTGCTTTTAGACAAAATTTCAGTGAAATTTTCTCTAAAGACAAAATTTCTGTGAAATTTTTTCTAAAGACAAAATTTTTGTGAAATTTTTTCTAAAGACAAAATTTCTGTGAAATTTTTTCTAAAGACAAAATTTCAGTAAAATTTTCTCTAAAGACAAAATTTTAGTCAAATTTGCTTTTAGACAAAATTTCAGTGCAATTTTCTCTAAAGACAAAATTTCTGTGAAATTTTTTCTAAAGACAAAATTTCTGTGAAATTTTTTCTAAAGACAAAATTTCTGTGAAATTTTTTCTAAAGACAAAATTTCTGTGAAATTTTTTCTAAAGACAAAATTTCTGTGAAATTTTTTCTAAAGACAAAATTTCTGTGAAATTTTTTCTAAAGACAAAATTTCTGTGAAATTTTTTCTAAAGACAAAATTTCTGTGAAATTTTTTCTAAAGACAAAATTTCTGTGAAATTTTTTCTAAAGACAAAATTTCTGTGAAATTTTCACTAAAGACAAAATTTCAGTGACATTTCCTCTAAAGACAAAATTTCAGTGACATTTCCTCTAAAGACAAAATTTTTGTGAAATTTTTTCTAAAGACAAAATTTCTGTGAAATTTTTTCTAAAGACAAAATTTCTGTGGAATTTTTTCTAAAGACAAAATTTCTGTGAAATTTTTTCTAAAGACAAAATTTCTGTGAAATTTTTCCTAAGGACAAAATTTCTGTGAAATTTTTTCTAAAGACAAAATTTCTGTGAAATTTTTTCTAAAGACAAAATTTCTGTGAAATTTTCTTGAAAAACTAAATTTCTGGGAAATTTTCTCTAAAGACAAAATTCATTGAAATTTTCTCTAAAGACAAAAATTCATTGAAATGTTCTCTAAAGACAAAATTTCAGTGAAATTTTCTAAATTTTTTCCAAAGAAAAAATTACTGTGAAATTTATTCTAAATTTCTGTGAAATTTTTTCTAAATTTCTGTGAAATTTTTTCTAAATTTCTGTGAAATTTTTTCTAAATTTCTGTGAAATTTTTTCTAAATTTCTGTGAAATTTTTTCTAAAGACAAAATTTCTGTGAAATTTTCTCTAAAGACAAAATTTGAGTGAAATTTTCACTAAAGACAAAATTTTAGTGACATTTCCTCTAAAGACAAAATTTCTGTGAAATTTTCTCGAAAAACTAAATTTCTGGGAAATTTTCTCTAAAGACAAAATTTTTTGAAATTTTCTCTAAAGACAAAAATTCATTGTAATTTTCTCTAAAGACAAAATTTCAGTGAAATTTTCAAGTGAAGTGAAGTGAAAAAATGTCTTAACATTTGTTTAAATTTTTACTGTTATTTATAACCCTCATGGTCATGATGGGGATATACTAATTATTTCGTCATTCCGTTTGTAACACCTCGAAATATGCGTCCACAAAGTATTTATATTCTTGATCGTCATGACATTTTAGGTCGATCTTGCCATTTCCGTCAGATTGTCTGTCCGCCTGTCTGCCGGAAGCACGCAAACTTTTGAAGGAGTAAAGCTAGGCGCTTGAAATTTTACACAAATACTTCTTATTAGTGTAGGTCGGTTGGGATTGTAAATGGGCCAAATCGGTCCATGTTTGATATTGCTGCCATATAAACGAAACTTGGGTCTTGACTACTTGAGCCTACTTGCGCAATTCTCATCCAATTTGGCTGAAATTTTGCACGTGGTGTTTTGGTATCACTTACAACCAATGTGCTAAGTATGGTTCAAATCGATTCTTGGCCTGGTACAGCAGCCATATAAATCCACCTCCCGATTGGATTTCTTAAGCTTGTAGGGGGTGCAATTCGCATCCAATTTGGTTGAAATTTTGCATATGTCGTTTTGGTATGACTTCAAAATCGGTTTACAATCTGATACAGCAGTCATATAAACAGATCTCCCGATTTGACTTCTTTAGCTTGTAAAGGGAGCAATACGTATCCAGTTTGGATGAAATTTTGCTTATGTCGTTTTGGTTTTGGTCTGATATAGCTGTCATATAAACCGATCCGATCTATTTTTACTCGATTTGCCTGAAATTTTGGAGGTGGTATTTTTTATATGGCTTCTAATAGCCATGACAAGTACACTCCATATCGGTCAATAACTTGATGCAGCTCATATATACATTGAAAAGGTCATTCAAAGAACTTGACAAATGCGATCCATGGTGGAGGGTATAAAAGATTCGACTCGGGTTGTTTAATATCTCTTTTCTTACCGGTTCTGCTTCTTCATCCTTGATGTGTGACCATATTTTTGCCAAATGTTCCGGTATCGATTGAAAGAAAGCCCCTGAATGAGTTTTTTGTCTCTGTTTGAATAATAGCTTATGAACAATACCCATTTCTTTGGCATTCACTTCATAGTTTTTACAGAATTTCAGCAACCAATTATAAGACTCTATGGTCATACGATTACCAAATGATATATTATCATATAGAACTTCCAAACTCAAGAGAATATTGGGGGGAATTTTACGCCCATTGGTGTCACTCATAAGCGATTCGTTGGGATTCTGGTCATCGGCAAATTCCTCCTTCATAAACTCATCCATAACGTCCTGCAGTACGGATATGCATTCCTTGCTCTTGTCTAGCATATGAAAATCGAAACCTTTGATGAAAATCGTTTGAAATTTTGCTTTATACACTTCATTGGCCGTCTGCACACATTGGCGAAAACATTCCATGGCCAATGAGGCAGTTTGCATATCAAAATTACGCCATAAATCGGGTAAGCGTTTTACACAACGCTCATAGACAACTTTAGTGATGTCTGTTAGATATTTCAAAGTGCGTTTGCTGTGAGATAATTGTTTATAGGCAGGCTCTAGGCGAATTTGGGCTACCTTAGCAGCGGCAACCTCTAGCACATAGTTGACCAAAGAAACTCTGGAACGTAAGGCTGAGGTTTCATGGCGAGGAGCAAAAGGCACAATGTCCCTGGTGGAGAATTGAATAGGTTTTTATAAAAGCAATATCAAAAACATATGATGTTGAGTTGCCTTTAAAGCAGCGATGGGCACATGCACACATTATTGCTTATTAATAAGATAAAAATGTGTGTGTTTGGCCAACGCTGCTTTTAAGCCCCTTACTCGTGTAACAGCCTTAAGAATCTTTCAATTGTGCCCAAGTCCCATATATTTTCTGCTTTTGATAGAATTTTTCTCACCGGCACTCCATTGATGGTAACATTGGAAATTTCATTGTCATTATTGGCTTTGGTTTTCTTTTGTCCTTTTTTGTGTGACAAAGACTGTAAATAAGGAAAAGTTTTATAATGAAATAATTATTGTAGTTTTTTTCTGTTTCAAAGCTTTACCTTTAGGCCCTCGGTCAAAAGCTCATGCTCCTTGAAAAGGGGCAGTAGTTGTTTGACATTCTCATTGGTTTGTTTTGAAGTCAACAAACTATGGGCCATTAGACCTTCAATAAAATTCAGCTGTTGCATAATTAGCTCATTTTTGAGATGAGTTAAGGAACCGGTCTTATAAAAATACATAAAAAATTAAAATATATATTTTTTTAGAAAAATTGGAATTTTGTTTTGGTTCTTGTTTTCTTACCATACTCTCAAATTTTATCTGCTTTCCAATAACCTTTTCCATGCATAACTTTAGCAAACGTTTAATTTCTCTTGTGTCATATTCGTTTTCAAATTTCTCAAATATTACCAAACAGTGGCTGACAAATATCATCAGCTTGCCCAAATTATCATAAATTTCGATTTCACTTTCCTGGAAATCTTTGGCAGCAACAACTTTATCAAATTTCACCGAAAATTGATTTTCCTCATCCTCTTCCAAGGGAGCCACAAAGAAAGAACGAAAATGCCAATCTATAAACTGCAGGACGTGAGGAACCAATTTCGGATTCAATTCAACCGCTCGTTGTAAATCTTAAAAAATCCAAGAAATAACATTTGTAAGCATTCCTCAAACTAAAAATCCTAAACTTACTTTCATATAAACATATTTTTATGTCCAGCGTCTGATGGAAACAACTTCTCAACACTCCTATAATTTCCAAGGTTAACATATCGAAATGCCTTTGGGGGTTATTACGATTGCCCAATGTTGTCTGTGACATTAGCGAGATACCAGAAATACTATGCTGGGTGCACATGCCCGATACACTCATTTGCGAGCGTTGAGAGTTGCTGTTGTTAAGCTGTTTTAGAATCATACAAAAACCATAGACTGCCATGCGTCGAGTTCCCATTTCGCTGCAACGATATGAAATTTATTTTAGCGATTTTATTCTTTCTGTGCGTGTGTGTTGTACAATGAGGCGGCAGCCCTTGCCGCTGAAGGACTTCATCGGGTCAATCTGATACTTACCAAGAACTCATAGCTTTACGTAGAATTTCTATGAAAGCATCTCTAACTAGGGCAGATATTTTTAGAATTGGCAAAATGAAAGACATCATGCGCATGGCTTGATCGCCTGGAAGCTGAAAAGAGTAAAAAAACCAAATCGGGCGATAATTATATATGAGAGCTATATCCAATTCTGGACCGATTTCTATGAAATTCGCAAGTAATGTCGGCAGCAGTAAAAAATTTCTTCATGCAAAATTTCGAGAGAATCGGTTAAGAAATTACCAAATTTTTGAAGTATTAGTCCAAATCGGGCGATAAATATATGTGGGAGCTATATCCAAATCTGAACCGATTTTTATGAAATTCACAATTAATGCCGGAAGTAACAAGAGAACACTTCGTACAAAATTTCGAGAGAATCGGTTAAGAAATGACAAAATTATTGACAAGTTAGTCTAAATCGGGCGATACATATATATGGTAGCTATATTAAAATCTGGACCGATTTTTATGAAATTCACAAGTAATGCTGGAAGTAACAAGAGAACACTTCGTACAAAATTTCGAGAGAATCGGTTAAGAAATGACAATATTATTGACGTGTTAGTCTAAATCGGGCGATACATATGTATGGTAGCTATATCAAAATCTGGACCGATTTTTATGAAATTCACAAGTAAAGTCGGCAGTAATAAGAGAACACTTCGTACAAAATTTCGAGAGAATCGGTTAATAAGTGACCAAATTATTGACGTATTAGTCCAAATCGGGCGATAATTATATATGGGAGCTATATCCAAATCTGGACCGACTTCTATGAAATTCACAATAAATTTCGGCAGTAATAAGAGATTACTCCGTGCAAAATATCAAGAGAATCGGTTAATAAATGACCAAATTATTGACGTATTAGTCAAAATCGGGCGATACATATATATGGTAGCTATATCCAAATCTGGACCGATTTCTATGAAATTTGCAAGTAATGTCGGCAGTAGAAAACGATGTCTTCATACTAAATTTCGGAAGAATCGGTTAAGAAATTACCAAATTTTTGAAGTATTAGTCCAAATCGGGCGATAAATATATATAGGAGCTATATCCAAAACTGAACCGATTTTTATGAAATTCACAAGTAATGTCGGCAGTAATAAGAGAACACTTCGTACAAAATTTCGAGAGAATCGGTTAAGAAATGACAAAATTATTGACATGTTAGTCTAAATCGGGCGATACATATATATAATAGCTATATCCAAATCTGGACCGATTTCTATGAAAATCGCAAGTTATGTCGGCAGTAGAAAAAGATTTCTTCATACTAAATTTCGAGAGAATCGGTTAAGAAATGACCAAATTTTTGAAGTATTAGTCCAAATCGGGCGATACATATATATGGTAGCTATATCAAAATCTGGACCGATTTTTATGAAATTCACAAGTAATTTTGGCAGTAATAAGAGAATACTTTGCGCAATATTTCGAGAGAATTGGTTAATAAATGACCAAATTATTGACATGTTAGTCTAAATCGGGCGATACATATATTGGTAGCTATATCAAAATCTGGACCGATTTTTATAATATTCCTAAGTAATGCTGGAAATAATAAGAGAACACTTCGTACAAAATTTCGGGAGAATCGGTTAAGAAATGACAAAATTATTTACGTACTAGTCCAAATCGGGCGATAATTATATATGGGAGCTATATCCAAATCTGGACCGATTTCTATGAAATTCCCAAGTAATTTCGGCAGTAATAAGAGATTACTCCGTGCAAAATATCAAGAGAATCGGTTAATAAATGACCAAATTATTGACGTATTAGTCCAAATCGGGAGATACATATATATGGGAGCTATATCCCAATCTGGGCCGATTTCTATGAAAATCACAAGTAATGTCGGCAGCCGTAAAAGATTTCTTCATGCAAAATTTCAAGAGAATTGGTTAAGAAATTACCAAATTATTGACGTATTAGACCAAATCGGGCAATACATATATATGGGAGTTACATCCAAATCTGAAACGATTTCTATGATATTCACAAATAATGTCGGCAGTAATAAGAGACTACTTCGTGCAAAATTTCAAGAGAATCGGCTAAGAAATGACGAAATTATGGACGTATTAGTCCAAAGCGGGCGATACATATATATGGGAGCTATATCCAAATCTGGACCGACTACTATGAAATTCACAAGTAATGTCGGCAGTAATAAAAGATTACTTCGCGCAAAATTTCAAGAGAATCGGTTAAGAAATTACTATCCCTAAATTCCGACTTCTTATCCCTTAATTCCACAAATGATAGCCGACCATACTAATAATTCGCGACTCAGCGTTTCAGCCCTGGCTGGAGGAAAGTGTCGGCGATGAAATATAGTGTCGAATACCTTCGATAGGTTCAGTGCCACGAGGACCGTCCTGCCACATGGCCTACGATGATTTAAGTCATGGCAAATGTGTCCGGTGTCCGGCATGCAAAGCTGTTGTTGTGCTATGGGGTCTTAGAATTTTCATTCGCTGTTGCTCGGCGAATGGAAATTCTCGGGAGGAGTAATGCCTCAAGCGTCTTTGCTACTCGAGAGAGATGGAAGATCGGTCTGTACGACTCCCCCAACCTCGGGTCTTTTCCGGCTTCTGTAGCGGGATCACTCTGCCCATTTTCCAGACATCGGGAATTATAAGAATGTTCAAAGACAGATTGAGGACAGTATATGGTACTCCACTCCAGGTAAATCCCGATTCTTCAGCATCAGTGTAGAGGTTCCGTCGGGGCCCAATGCCTTAAATGATTTGGCGCCACGCATGACATTCGTAACTTTGCCCATGGTAAATTGTGATGGCTGTCCATCGGCTCGGATATCAAGGGTTCGGCGAATGGTTCTCCTCCTTGCTGTGTCACTTTAGGGATGGACAACAAATTGACGGTTGAACAACCTACCGCTATTGTTACATCGCCAAAAGTGACTGAGGTCTTGTCATCGTAGACTCTCGAGGTTCGAGAGTAACTTAACAGTAGACCACAGCTAGCCTAAACCGGTGCCTAAGTTACACTGCTCCAAGTGTTACAGCCACAAATTCCGCCTATGTTCGTTGACTACCCTGTTTATTTCCAGATTTAGCTCGCTGATTCTTGGGCTAGTGGAGTCCGTAAAACGAATCCCATCACCCCCGTTTACAAGTACCACTGATTGCGCCGGGAAATTGGGCCGCACTTGGGGTATTCGACCGGACGGTATAAAGAGAGCGGCTGCTGCGTTAATGTTGTCTCGGAATTTCCTCTCGGCAACTGGCACATGCGAGGGGGCAGTTCACTGAAGCGGTGTTTAGTGTACTCTCTGAAGCCAGCCCAATCGGCCTTCTTCTGATTGATAAACGTCCGGCGCTCGGAAGTTATGAAGTCGGGTGGTCGGTCGATGGTGAGAATTATGAGGAGGTGGTCTGACCCCAAAGAGATGACGACTTGCCAGGATACGTCACTCAGGAGATCAGGGGATGCAATGGAAATGTCTGGCGAGCTGGTACACCTCCGCGTAATCCTAGTGCGGGCATTCGCATTCACCATGCAAAATGTGGAGCGTTCAATCTGCTCTGCCAAAGCTATGCCACGCTGGTTGTTACCTAGGGGAGAATGCCATGAAGTGTGATCTCAGTAGATCTCAGTCACTCAGTAGATCAGGGGATGCAATGGAAATGTCTGACGAGCTACTACACCTCCGCGTAATCCTAGTGGGGGCATTCTCATTCATCGTGCAAACGTGGAGCCTTCAATCGGCTCTGCCAAAGCTATTCCACGCTGGTCGTTACCTAGGGGAGAATGCCACGAAGTGTGATGCGATTAAAGTTCCCCAGAACCAGACGAATAAGGCCAGATAGTAACCCCACTTATGACGGGGTTGTAAGCTTGGACACAGCTACCAACCGGCGGTATCTACACGTTGTATAGCTCTATCTCGGCAGTATCGGACCTGACTGCTACCCCCATGCACTCCATGTAGGGGTCACTAACGCCAGGCGCAGGTGAGATAGGTCTATATTGCACGAAATGGTGTATCACGAAGGCCAATCCCCCACCTCCATTCCTTGATCGATCCTTACGTAGCACATTGTATCCTGTGCAAGCTGCAGATGTTGGTCAGTTTTGTCTCCTGGATCGCTGCGACCAATATTTCTTTCCAACTCATGAAATCCACAATCTCATCGATCTTGCCACGGAGACCGTTACAGTTTAGTTGCAAAGATTATACATTTCCCGGCACTGGCCTGGCAATATTTGGGCTGGGATGCTGCCGTTGCGTATATTGCTGTATGGGAGAGGTCGGGGGTCATAGTCCGACGACGAGGGCGCAGAAGGCGACGACAACGACGCTTGTGACCCACTGCTGGCTATGTTCGCAAAGCACCTTGCGACATATCCAGTATGACTGTACTCTAGTGAAGTGAGGCCGGAGCAAAATCGGAAATGTACCCACTCCATGCACTGGTTACACCTCCCCGACACCGACCGATGATAGAGGCAGTTCTGGCAAACCGAACAGAACCCACAAGTTGCTGATAGTGGAATGCTCAATACGGAGTAGCTGCAACGGCAGTCGCGGAAAATTAGCGGTATCGAGCGGAGAGTCTCAGTGAGTGGCCGCGTGACATTGGCTCTTGCACAAATACTGAGAGCCCATGATGCTCGATATGACAAGGAAAGTTATTGGCACCTTTAATTAACCAATCGCCACCCCGTTCCGGCGACGTCCTTTTGACCGGAACGAGCTTTCTCATCTACAGGATTTTGACGAGGATCTCCACCACCACCTTCATATGAAAATGGAGGTGGCGGTCCTTGAACTATACAAAGGTCAAGCGAAGCCGATATTCTTCATCAACGCAGACAGGTTCTTTACATACTTCCTGGCCTACTTTTGCAAGTACCCATACTTACCCAAAGAAAGTAATCCATGACATAGTTTATGGTCTTTACACATTCGGAAACAGTAAATGTGTCGGCCACACTCAGCAATGTTAGGCATTCTGCAAACATAAATGTTAAAAATTTTAATTTTAGCCAAAAAAAGGCACATTCGCCTTCCTATTCCCTTACCCGCATATTGATTTTGCTCTTGCTCAACCACCATCCATTCGGCCAATTTCCTTACAATGCCTTGGCCAAAAACAAATCTTTTTCTTATGAATTTGGTTAGGAATCCTGTAGCCAATTCATTTAATTGTGGACTATTCTTGGCTTTCAATAGAACAAATGATAGATTAACCAATCCGGGGGTTATTGTATCTTTGCCATCCTTATTTTGGTCTATTAACACTGTGAATATTTGTTCCAAATTCACTTGTTTGCGATGCAAGCTATCGCGACACCAAACTGAATAATCGGATAAGGCACTTTCGTCTTGATTGTGTTTGACAACAGTACGCAAAAAGGGTAGAAGGATAGAAGACGACAAACGGGAATCTGGCTCCCGATTGGCAGAGGTCATAGACAGTATGGCACTTAAAACAAAAGGTGTTAGAACAACATCCGGCATGGCAACGAAATTCTGAAACCAAGAAAAAATTAGGAGTAGTTAAAAGTGGTTGGATTTTGTTAACACCTACACGCAGTACTATGGACATTTGTATTTCATTTATTTTATATTGGGTGCAATAATTCAAATGATGCAGTATAGTTTCCTCTGCTTCTCTAAGTTCACGATCAGAAAATGCATCTGAAATTTAGATTTATTATTAACTTTGCTCAACATAGACGTGTTTCCCTTGATAATACCTATGCTGTCAAAATCAGTGGAATTGCTGCTCATATCGTCAAATAATTTCTTATAATAAAAACGATGAAAATATTTTTCCAAAGCCAAAATCGGTATGATTATCTGAGAGGCTGTGGAACACATTGAAAACAATTGATAACTCAAGGCGGGCAAGGCATCCGGCGACAAGGATTGCAAGGAGCCAGAAAATTTATTGAGAACCGTAACTGTTTCGCTAGGTGTTAAATGAATCTCCCTGAAATGCATGAAGAAATTGAATAAGGATCATTGGCAAATAGGATTGGATTACAACTTACTTAAACATATCCGCTATTGGAGTCATAACCTCTGTGGGCCACTTCATGGCACATAAATTCTTCACAGTAGTATCCCTATATTCACTGCCACTCATCGAAATCCCATTTACACTCAACTGGGGCAAAGTTGCCAGAACATGTAATGTCTCCGGCAGCAAATCTTTCCAGCCCACACACTTTGGATCGCCCATGCGCAAGCCATCAATACAATGTTCCAATATTTCTACCAGATGTTCGCTGGAAAATGTATTCAGATCTTGACACAGCCGTGTTATCAAGTCATACATTTGTTTATAGGTTAGCTCGACTTTTAATAGGCCATCGAGAAAACATTTGACACAGGCAAAGCGTTTCTCACGAGAATCAAAATTGTTGGGATTGAAACCCTGTAGTAGGTAATTCCATAGCGTAGTGCAATCATGGCGACCTAATTTGCTGCCAAGTAAGGTAGTGAGCTAAAAAAAGAAATAGAAAAGGGTAAAACACATTAAGGAAACGGGTTTTTTATATAGCAAACACCACACATTGCATTGAAAGCTATTTCCTCTCGGTAGGTCCGGAGCAACCACTTTGCAAGCTGAGTAAGATTAACTGGGCAGTTAAAGAGATTACATGTATCGTTTGGAACTTGGTTACAAGAGTTAAAGGCAGTATATGTAGACCATGTAGTCATTGGGAAACTATTTTGTGTAGAAATGTTGCCTTCTGGCTTCTGACGTCATCCATAGTATCCCCAAATTCCAAAGATCAAACTTTACGAACATATAGGTCATATTTTTTAAAAAGTTTTCCCTGATATAATGTTTTGGGCTTGCAAATAACCGAACTACGCAGATCACTCTTGAAGAACAATCGCTTTCCAATGAAGATCTTCACATTTACCTGCTTTGATGAAGTCTGATCGATCAACACCTGAAGCTGTGCTATATTATGTTTTTCACCAAGTCGTATAATTTGGGTCTCAAGATTTGGTTGCTTGCTGCCGGAAGCCATAGTTATATTACATTTATTGCTGTCTTTTCGTTTGTTATATCAGAAATTAGAGAAAATTGAAAATTGCCCGCCGCATTCGAGCTATTTCACAACTGTGACTTTGTTTACAATCGTTTTCAAACTGTAACAACATGTGATTGGCTGCAGTGTTGCCGTATGTATCAAAATAATTCTTGGCGTGTCCTCTTTGCACTCACTGATTTACAAAAACTGCAGTATTGCCAGCAGTTGCAAAGAAATTTGAGTCAAAGACAAAATATGATATGGAAAGCTAGTGTAATCACAAAGCGGATTCACAAAGGTTGTCTAACGCGAACAGCTGTTAAAAGCTGCCCAAGTTTGACGGTATTAAGATGTCAGATTTTTGTTTGCATTCTCTTTGTTGTCATCTTCTTCCTCGCATATTCTCTGCTCACGTACGCATATTCTCTGCTCACGTACGCACATACGCACACAAACTTCTTCTTTTGGTAAAACGTCGATCAGCTTGATGGCAAGATTCCGGATAGCACCATATGATTAATGGTTGTTGTACAAATGACACCACCTTTAATTGTTTCGCCATGGTGTAATCAATTGCGCATCAGGAGCCCTTAAATAAATATATTTAGCAATTAAATTAATCAGCACATGCGCTGGACTAGCATATGTGTACCTTTTCAAAGAATATGTGATAGTGTATCTATCCCAATGATAAAGTGGTAAAGCTCCTATTACACCATTGGACATGTCATATGAGCTGTCACTTTCTGTATTCTTAAGACTTTCCTTATGTACGTCAAATACAAATAGAGCGCGCTCTAATCGACATGTTTTCTCATATATATTATACTTTTTTTGTATAAACATGGGTCTAGAGGTATGTTCGATGAAATAAAAGCTCGATTTAATCGATAAAGTTGCATATTTATTGCAAAACTAATTTGTTACTTTGCACTTTTTCCCGACATCTCCCAATTACTCATTGAAGTAATAAAATGTTGTAGTTAAATTTAATAAAATCGCTTAACCAATTCAAAAATAATAAACAACAATAAAAATGCTGAACATTCCTGTTCATAAATACAAAACACTTTTTAAATCACTTTTCTTGCTATGGCCCCCAAACAAAGATGACATGGCAACCCTGTTCGATTGTTTTTTTTTATTGCTAGCCTAATGTCAAAGTTTATCAGCTGTTCTTGGACTTAATTAACAAATTGCTGTAAAGGCTTAAAATTGATGTTTAGAAATAAAATAAATCGCTACAAAATTAACGAGAAATATGTGTTGTTATAATTAGACCAAAATATTGAGTAGTCGGTGTTAAAAATTGGCCGAATTGTTTATTAGCAAGACTTTCTTTTGAAAGTCTTTAATTCACGGTTGGGGTTTGGTGTCTAACAACAACATGACCACTACCAGCAATTCGGGACATCATCCATCATCATCGCAGAGCATTGGCAATAGCACTTATCACATATTGGAAGACGGCGAAGACGAAAAATTAATCAAACCAAACTCGAATACGTCATGGATTTCATCAACAGCAGCTTCTACAAACACCACAACGGCGACAACAACAATTTCTGTGTGCGGATTTGTTTCAGTTGTATGCGGTAGCATAAATTCATGGTTTCGACACTATCGAATTTATAAAACTATTTTGTTAATACTGTTATTGTTGGTGCTGCTGCCTTTGTTCGCCCATAGAAGTTTATTAAATGTAAGTGGGAATTGTGAATTCCAATGAGACAGTTTCAATTCATTTAAGCTGTTTTCCTTAAAGCCTGATAGCGATGTTCCGCAATTGGATTTGCACAGGCAACGACCGCTGCTTGATGCATATGAAGATTTCAGTTCAATGCGAGCCAGTGATTTGAAGATGAGAATTGAGGAACTGTTACGTATTAAGGTAAGACATGTCTTTTATCAACCCGCCTTTGTGAGATCTAAGCCCGAAACCATAAAAGCGTCAAACTTCGAGGTTTTACCAATCGGACCAGTGGGCGAAAACATTAATGCTCTAATCGCGACCCCTCAAAATGTTATATGATGTAGATCAAGCTGATATGGCACTCACGAACATTCACTGCACAAAAAATGGGTGCTCACCACCCTAGGTCTCATCTAACATTTGCATAAAACTTTTTATTCACACTTTTTTAAAGAAAAAATTGTATCGCCCAATTTTTCCAGAGTACAGTTTCCATAGAGCTTCGGGAATTAGAAGCACGTCGACAAAAACTGCAATCTGACATTGGACAATACAATCAAAAAATCGAAGAGCTTAAACAAGATCTGATGCGTGAACAAACCGAATTGGAAAGGCTCAAGATATCCGTAGAGCAAGCACAAGTGGCCCAGAAGGAAGCAGTACAACGAAATACCCCAGATTTGGCACTACCACGCACTTTGTTTCCTAATGCCTTACCTCGCAACATGCCTGCCACATCGCTGCAAACGATGGCCGCATGTGAAATGCACAATTGTTTTGATCACTCTCGTTGCAGCTTGACGTCAGGATTTCCTGTTTATTTATATGATCCCGATATGTATGGTGTTCTTAAAACGGGCTATGAAATTGATGGATTTCTTCGCACAACCATTAAGCAAACTTTGGGCTATAATGCCCATATAGTTAGAGATCCCAAACAGGCATGTATATATTTAGTTCTCATTGGAGAAGCCCTGTATGAAAATGAATTGGTGAAAAACAATCGTTATGCCGCCCAAGAGGAAGAGCAAAAAGAGAAAACCACTTCGGCTAGTGGAGATAGATACAATGCAATAGATATGAACAAAATATACAGGTTACCCTATTGGGGAGGTGATGGCCGTAATCATGTACTCTTAAACTTGGCGCGAAGAAATTTGAATTCCAAATCCACCAATGCTTTGCTCAATCAGAACACCATGCGAGCCATAGTGGTGCAATCATCTTTTGAGGCTTTACAGTTTCGACAGAACTATGATTTGATAGTTCCGCCCATATTGGGGCCACCAGGAGGGGATGTCTGGCAAGAATGTGCTTCCATGGTGCCTGCTAGACGAACTTATCTGCTCTCCTTCCAAGGTGAATTGCGACCTTTGAATCAACCTTTACGTTATCCACATCCATTGGATGATTTTATAATGGATCACTTAACTGAGATGTCAAAAGGCCCTACGCTAGACAAATTCCTATTACAATTCAAATGTGTGCCAGCAACAGAGCAACAGGATGAAAATGCTGTTGTTGATTGGGCTTTGTGTGGTACTGATTCTTCACGCAAACAGATTTTAAAGGATTCCACATTTGCCCTAATACTTCCACCTTTGGAAAAAAGAGTAAGTTCCACCCTAATGTTGGCTAGACTCTATGAGGCCTTGCGTTCTGGTGCTATACCCGTCATATTGGGGGCAGATGAAGTTCGTCTACCATATAGTGAGACCATAGATTGGCGTAGGGTGGCCTTGTTATTGCCTAAGGCACGTATAACAGAGTTGCACTTTTTACTAAGAGCCATACAGGATGGCGATTTGTTGTTAATGCGCCGCCAAGGTCGCTTAATGTGGGAACGTTATCTCAGCTCAGTGCAAGCTACAGTGGATACGGTAATAGCCAGTTTACGTGATCGTTTGGGAGTGCCACCCAGACCAGTGCCTGCCGTGATAGCCCAAAGTGTTTTCAACAATACATTTATTCCCCTGAAATCTGATCCTCCTGTGGGTATGGATAATGAACCCGAAGAATCACTGGGTCCCATGGAGCCACCATATCCCAGTCCAGCATTTAAAAGAAATTATACAATTTTGAGAATGCAGTCGAGAGAGGCATGGAATGATTGGGTGAGTTGCAAAAAAATAAGAGCAACAATTTAAGAATTCCTTTAAATGCTTAAATTTTCAGGTTGATCCGTTTTATATGTATCCGCAACTGCCATTTGATCCTGTACTACCTTCCGAAGCTAAATTTATGGGTTCTCATATGGGGTTTCGTCCCATTGGCAAGGGCAGCGGTGGAGCTGGCAAAGAATTCAGCGAAGCTCTAGGTGGCAATTATCCACGAGAGCAATTCACAATTGTCATATTGACCTACGAAAGGGAGCAAGTGTTAATGGATTCCCTGGGTCGTTTGTATGGTCTGCCGTATTTGCATAAAGTTGTGGTGGTATGGAATTCTCCTAAACCTCCATTGGATGATCTACGTTGGCCTGATATTGGTGTACCTGTAGCTGTGGTACGAGCACCACGCAATTCTTTAAACAATAGGTTTCTTCCTTTTGATGTCATTGAAACGGAAGCTGTTCTCTCCGTGGACGATGATGCCCACTTGAGACACGATGAAATACTTTTTGGTTTTCGAGTGTGGCGTGAGCATCGCGATCGTGTTGTCGGCTTTCCAGGTCGTTTTCATGCCTGGGATCTAAATGACAATCACCATTGGAATTATAACTCTAATTACAGTTGTGAGTTGAGTATGGTTTTAACCGGTGCAGCCTTCATACATAAATACTACATGTACTTGTATACGTATCAATTACCTCAAGCCATACGTGATAAAGTCGATGAGTATATGAATTGTGAGGACATAGCAATGAATTTCCTTGTATCGCACATTACAAGAAAACCTCCGGTTAAGGTAACATCACGATGGACCTTCCGATGTCCTGGCTGTCCAGTTTCACTCAGTGAAGATGATACACATTTCCAGGAGCGACATAAATGTATAAATTTCTTTTCACAAGTGAGTATGAGTATAAAATTTTGTTAAAAAAAAAAACAAGAAATATGCGGTACATACTTTTCACGAAAACGAACTGCTGAAAATCATTTTTATATTCTTTATCCAAAAACATGGGGACCTTTATTCCCGCCTTATCCAGATTTCTTCTGGTATTAATTTAGGTTTATGAGGTCATTCGAGTAGTTTCATTTAGTACAACGGTAGTCAAAAATCCCCCAGAACATTAGTTCGAGTCTTACTGTTGGCGAAGCCATCTTTGGTGATAGTGGTTGTGGTTTAAATTCGAATCACGAAGTGAATAACAGTTTAGTGAGCAGTTGCTCAACCAATTAACGCTGGAAGTTTCAGATGTCCCGCTTCTCACAAAGTTGTGTGAACAAATCTATATAATAAAGCAGCAGTAGCCGACAGGTTGCCAGCTGGGTCGGGCTACAATATCTTAGAGCATTGAAAGAAATCATAAAACCAATCATAACATGGCAGAAAGTGTCGATTGGTTGCCAGTAGGACCATTTAAGATAGAAGACTTGGATATCGTCTCCGAGATTCATGCAACCAGCACCTCGCTGGCCGTAGACATATGACATTCATGTGACTTAGTGTCGTTACCACGCCGTAAGTGAATCGAGTCACCGGGATACATCTAGCCAGCACCTCGCCCTTGTCCTTCAGACATAAGAACCCCTGAGCCCACTAACACAAACTCGTGCAGTACAGATCGGTTATGGTTTTTAGTCTCTCTCTCTCTCTCTCTCTTGGGACAATTGCTCCTGAGGTCTTCACGACCGCGTTGTTCTATCTAAACTGTTCCCGGCCTATACCCCTAACTACTACCTATCAGTTTACGAAAAGAGTAGAGAACATTTGGTCCCTTCTCGAATTACTGTTATATGCTTAGTCTACCGAAAGAGTGACAATTCCATCGGTCTTCTAAAAATTCTAAATTCTCTCCTCGTGAAAATTATATGAAAGTCTTGCTGAGTTTTCGATAATATTCTCCCATTTAGAAAGCTTCCCTTATTAGCGCAAAGTGAGCAAGGTTTGTTGAAGGAAAAGAAATTGACCACCCACGGTAGTGACCATGTCGTCTTATCATTCTGAACGTAGCCCGGTAGCTCTCAGCTGAGCTTCTTCTAAAAACTCCGAATTCCCTCCTCGTGAAAAGTACATGAAAGTCTTGGTGCGTTTTCGACCATCTTCTTCCATCTAGAAAGCTTCCTTTTTCAGCGCAATCTGAGGAAGGTTTGTTGTAGAAAAAAGAAATCGACCACCCACCATAATGACCATGTCGTCTGGTCATTCTGAACGTAGCCCGGTAGCACTCAGCTGAGCTTCTCGTTGTTGTAACAGTATGTTGTACACTGAGCCCTTGCCAATGAAAGACTTCATCGGGTCAATCTGGTACGAACAACCGGTTGCCATATGACCACCACACAGATCGGTGGTTAAAGTTCCAGCCTGTGTGGTGTTCACAGTTATACCGAGCCGGGATACTAACCTATGCACCACGGTGGATCCCACCTCATCTCATTTCTAACCATTCCAAAGTTCAAAGAGATAACTCTACCCGTTCTCAAACGGCATATTTTTTTACCAGTTTTTTTTTCGGTTCTATCCCACTGTGTGTCGGGTATTTTTTTTTCCGTTATCTCCTTTTGGGATACTAACCTATGCACCACGTTGGCTCCTGCCTCAACCTCAATTCTGACCATTTCATATATTAAAGAGATATCTCTACCCATTCTCGCACGGCATTTTTTTATACCCTCCACGATAGGATGGGGGGGATACTAATCTCATCATACTGTTTGTAACTTCTCGAAATATTCGTCTAAGATCCCGTAAAGTATATATACTCTTGATCGTTGTGACATTTTAAGTCGATCTAGCCATGTCCGTCCGTCTGTCTGTCGAAAGCACGCCAACTTTCGAAGTTTAGTATGCCCGCCTATGACGCTGAACGCCTGGGTTCAAATCCTGGCGAGACCATCAGAAAAAAATTTTCAGCTGTGGTTTTCCCCTCTTAATGCTGGCAACATTTGTGAGGTACTATGCCATGTAAAACTTCTCTCCAAAGAGGTGTCGCACTGCGGCACGCCGTTCGGACTCGGCTATAAAAAGGAGGCCCCTTTATCAGTGAGCTTAAATTTGAATCGGACTGCACTCATTGATATGTGAGAAGTTTACCCCTGTTCCTTAGTGTAATGTTCAATATCTTATTAGTGGTAGTCGGTTGGAATTGTAAATTGCATATCGGACCATGTTTTGATATAGCTACCATATAAAACGATCTTGGATCTTGACTTCTTGAGCCACTAGAGGGCGCAATTCTCTTCCGATTTGGCTGAAATTTTGAATGAAGTATTTTGTTATGACTTCCAACAACTTTGCTAAGTATAGTTCAAATCGGTCAATAACCTAATATAGCTGCCATATAAAGAGATCATGGATCTTTACTTCTTGAGCCACTAGAGGGCTCAATTCATATCCGATTTGGATGAAATTTTGCACGAAGTGTTTTGTTATGACTTTCAACAAATGTGATAAGTATGTACTAGAGGGAGCAATTCGTATCCGATTTGGCAGAAATTTTGCAAGAGGTGTTTTGTTATGATTTCCAACAACTGAGCCCATATTGGATCTTGACTTCTTAAGCCCCTAGATGGCGCAATTCTTATTCAATTTGGCTGAAATTTTGCACGAAGTGGTTTGTTATAACTTCCATACCATTTAAACCGATCTTGGATCTTGACTTCTTCATATAGCTGCTATATATACCGATCTTGGATCTTTACTTCTTGAGCCAATAGATGGCGCAATTCTTATCCGATTTGGCTGAAATTTAGCATGAAGTGTTTTGTTATGACTTTCAACAAATGTGAAAGTCATAACAAAACATTTCTGCCAATGATTTGACAGAAATTTCGCATGAGTTGTTTTGTTATGACTTCCAATAACTGTGCTAAGTATGGTTCAAATCGGTCTATAGCCTAATATAGCTGCCATATAAACCCATCTGGGATCTTGACCTTTTAAGCCACTAGAGGGCGCAATTCTTATTCGATTTGGCTGAAATTTTGCATAAAGTGTTTTGTTATGATTTCCAACAACTGTTTTAAGTATGGTTCAAATCGGTCCATAACCTGATATAGCCGCCATATAAACCCATCTGGGATTTTGACTTCTTGAGCCACTAGAGGGCACATTTCTATTCTTATTTGGAATGACGTATTTTGTTATGACTTCCAACTACTGTGCAAAATATGGTTCTAATCGGTCCATAACCTGATATAGCTGCTATATAAACAAATTTGCAACCTTGACTTCTAGAGGCCGCAATTGTTATCCGATTTGGAATTTTGTACAACGGCTTCTCCCATGGCCTTTAACATACGTGTCGAATATGGTCGGAATCGGCCTATAGCCTAAAACAGCTTCCATATAAACTGATCTCCCGATTTTACTTATTGAGCTCCTAAAGGGCGCAATTTTTATTTGAATTGGCTGAAATTTTACACAACAAACTTCTAAAAACAAAATTCAATTCAATTATGGTCCATAATTTAATATATTGGGTCGCCCAAAAAGTAATTGCGGATTTTTCATATAGTAGGCGTTGACAAATTTTTTCACAGCTTGTGACTCTGTAATTGCATTCTTTCTTCTGTCAGTTATCAGCTGTTACTTTTAGCTTGCTTTAGAAAAAAAGGGGAAAAAATAAGTTTTATTAAAAATGCATTTACTTTCTTTTAAAAAATCCGCAATTACTTTTTGGGCAACCCATAGCTTCAGTAGCATAGCAATTCTTTTCTTTTATCCTTTGTTGGCCTAAACTGAGATACCGGGAAAAGAACTCGTTGAAGGGTATATAAGATTCGGCCCGGCCGCACTTAGCACGCTTTTACTTGTTTGTACTGGTTCTATACCACTGTTTGTCTGGCATTTTTTAGTGGGCCAGGCTAATTTTACCATCACATTGCCGACTATCAACAATGGCGTCACCCTGGGATCGAAGACTCTGTTGTCCGTCCCTCTCTCGCTTGTCGTGCAGCCGACTTTGCATAGGTCTTGGGGTTTTTGTTTGTAGCTTTTCTACAGAGGGAATTTAGCCGCCTGTAATACTCTGACACATCATGACACCTTTTGGCCTAGCGAAAGTACCTCATCCACTACGCAAGGGAACTTATTTTGTCTCTTTTCCGCTGTAGACTTAGTCTAGCAATTTTTCCACCTATAATACAATCACCATTCCGACTTTCCGCAATGGTTTCCCCCTAGCATGGAAGACTCTGTTGTCCGTCCCTCTCTGTCGTGCAGCCGACTTTGCTTAGGGCTTGGGTTTCTTGTTTGTAGCCTTTCAACAGAGGGAATTTAGCCACCTGTAATACTCTGACACATCATGACACCCTTTGGCCTAGCGAAAGTACCTCATCCACTCTGCAAGGGACCTTATTTTGTCTCTTTTCCGCTGTAGACTTAGTCTAGCAATTTTTTCCACCTATAATACAATCACAATCCCGACTTTCCACAATGGTTTCTCCCTAGCATGGAAGACTCTGTTGTCCGTCCCTCTCTGTCGTGCAGCCGGCTTTGCATAGGTCTTGGGTTTCTTGTTTGTAGCCTTTCTACAGAGGGAATTTAGCCACCTGTATTACTCTGACACATCATGACGCCCTTTGGCTTAGCGAAAGTACCACATCCACTCCGCAAGGGACCTTATTTTGTCTCTTTTCCGCTGTAGACTTAGTCTAGCGATTTTTCCACCTATAATACAATCAAAATGCAGCCGACTTGCTTAGGGCTTGGGTTTCTTGTTTGTAGCTTTTCTACAGAGGGAATTTAGCCACCTGTAATACTCTGACACATCATGACACCCTTTGGCCTAGCGAAAGTACCTCATCCACTACGCAAGGGACCTTATTTTGTCTCTTTTTCCGCTGTAGACTTAGTCTAGCAATTTTTTTCACCTATAATACTCCTACACATCATGACACCCTTTGGTCCAGCGAAAGTACCTCATCCACTCCACAAGGGACCTTGTTTTGTCTCTTTTCCGCTGTAGACCATTAAAAAAAAGATTTCATCCAAATACCCTTCTTCATTTCAGGTTTTCGGTTATACGCCACTACTCAATACACAATATCGAGCGGATTCGATATTATTTAAGACGCGTATACCACACGATAAACAAAAATGCTTTAAATATATATGAGCACAACGCTTCAAAAATTCAGTTTGTGTTACAGAAACAGAACTTATAAAACAACCAATTCAGCTTACCACTAAGTTTTAAACAATAGCACACAAATTTTTTAATTCTTTAACTTGATGTGATTAACACACAAACAACTCCACTCTTGACTGCTGCATTATCTTAAATAATATTATATATATATATATATATATATATATATATATATATATAAACTAAAACCAAGAACATAAGATTACAATTACAATTAAGGTGCAATAATTTAAAAAACTATATTTTTTTCTTTCTTTATTATCTAATATAAAGAAATAATTGAAGTTTTTAGACGTAATAATAAGGCTTCTACAGCAAATGTGTCATATTAGTTTTGTTTAAGAAAATGATACGATTTAAAAAACAATATAATTATGTTAATTTTAAGTTATACAGCGAATAATGTAGTAAGAAAATTATATAAATTGTTTTTTTATACAATATTTTATTATGTACATATATAATTTTATTATGCATATACATACATACATATTTTTATTCACTTGCTTGCTATTGAGTTTTTTTGTAGTGCATGACCATTAAGATTCCATCATGATTTATTTTTTTGTTATATATTTTTTGATATATATTGTTATATTTTTAACACTAGACCCATTAGTTGTTTGAAATTTAAAAGAAATTTTATAAAACAAAAATTATATTATACATACTATCATCATTCAGTTATGTGTTATAAAATACTATCACTAAAAGTATCATCAATGACATTGGCAATTGAAAAAAAATTACTAGTTCTTTTGGGTTGCCCAAAAAGTAATTGCGGATTTTTTAAAAGAAAGTAAATGCATTTTTAATAAAATGAATGAACTTTAATCAAATATGCTTTTTTTTACACTTTTCTCTAAAGCAAGCTAAAAGTAACAGCTGATAACTGACAGAAGAAAGAATGCAATTACAGAGTCACAAGCTGTGAAAAAATTTGTCAACGCCGACTATATGAAAAATCCGCAATTACTTTTTGGGCAACCCAATACTTATTGCCAAAGCTTAGTGAGATTATTATCATATCTGTATGCTCGATTTCCCTTTAATACAACCACACATATGCACATTTTTAGATAATAATAAAATAGAAAAATTATATTCCAATAATTTCATGATTTAGTTGTTAACAAAACATTAAAAAAAACTAATTATGTACAAAACTTTTATGTCGATTTCGAGATTACTTTAAATGTAGCTTTACTTTATTCATTATTGATTAATTTTTGGGGTAAATGATGGCATTTTTTGTTTTTTCGATTTTTTTTTTGTAATTATTATGCCAGATTTTCATCATCAATTGCCCCAATAGTTTAGAAAATCATACAATTTACTTTGTATTTCTGATAAAACACCAAAAAAACATATCCCACCTTATATTTTATTTTACATACATACATACCTATTACATATGTATAAGACAATGTGTTTCTCATGTTCTATGACTTTCTCAACACTTCAATTTTCCACCTACTTTCCATAGTACTTAATAATCAATTTCTTTGACCATTTGCTAAATCTATATGTCTACTTTCTTGTTATGTATTGTATGTATTCCATAAGTATAGTTTTTATTTTACGTATCTATACATATGTAGTATATCAAGATAGATGCAAAATCATATGCATAATTGCCCAATTTATTTTTATACCTAAGTACATCATATAGCCACTAAGAATGTACGCAAGTGTAATAAATAATCCAATAACATAAAAATAAATATCGTCAAAATATGTTTCCATTTGCTGTTGGTTTTTTTGCTTGCAGCAAAATTGATTCCCTTTTGGTTACATATACAGCTTTGTAGTATGAAAGGAAGCACATAAAGGGTGGTCTAAATTAATTCGAATCGGAGGCCACCGTAGCGCAGAAGTTAGCATGTCCGCATATGACGTTGAATGCACGAACATCAAAAATGTTCAGCGGTGCTTATCCCCTCCTAATGCTGGTGACATTTGTGAGGCACTTTACCATGTATTGGGTTGCCCAAAAAGCAATTGCGGATTTTTTAAAAGAAAGTAAATGCATTTTTAATAAAAGTTAGAATGAACTTTAATCAAATATACTTTTTTACACTTTTTTTCTAAAGCAAGCTAAAAGTAACAGCTGATAACTGACAGAAGAAAGAATGACATTACAGAGTCACAAGCTGTGAAAAAATTTGTCAACGCCGACTATATGAAAAATCCGCAATTACTTTTTGGGCAAAACTTCTCCCCAAAGAGGTGTCTCTCTGCGGCACGTCGTTTGGACACGGCTATAAAAAGGAGGTCCCTTATTGAGCTTGATTAAATCGGACAGCACTGATTGATTTGTGAGAAGTTTGCCCCAGTTCTTTAATTGGATGTTCATAAACAAATTTGCAAATTAATTCGATGTTAATTGTAAATCAAACAAAAAAAAAAAATCGGAGAAATTTATTGGCAAAACTGCACTTTTTTCACTGAATTTTGGTGTGTAGATGTGGGTTGACCCGAAGAACACGAATCCGAAGTCCATTTTTGAAGAGGACCCTGGACCATCCCATAAGGGAAGTGGACCAATTAAGGCAATATGAGTATCAAATGAAAGGTATTGTCGAGTAAAGTATGAATATGCAGAAACATGGCTAAAATTGGTTCCGGGAAGGACCAACGGGGTCTTGAATATTTTGCATCTTGTTAACATAGGCAATATGGGTAGCAAATGAAAGATACGAAGGAGTAGATTACGATAGATATCCAAAAATTATTAAAAATAAATTAAGCATAAATTAAATAATATGTTCTTTCTTCTAGAGCTTTATTTGTTTTTCCAAATCTATCGTAATCTACTTCTTCGTACCTTTCATTTGATACCCATATTGTCTACGTTACATAGGTTACAAAATTCTCAAAACCCCGTTGGTTCTTTCCGGGTTAAATTTTAAGACATGTTTTTCCATATTCATAATTTACTCGACAATACATTTAATGTGATACCCATATTGCTTAAGTTGGACCACTTCCACCCAAATGGGTTTTTTTGGCCCATAGACAGGCCAGGGATCAAAATAAGGGGGTTTAAAAAAATAAAAAAATCGAAGTTTTTTTCTCTTTCTTCGTACATTTCATTTGATACCCATATTGTCTACGTTACATAGGTTACAAAACTCTCAATACCCCGTTGATCCTTTCCGGGTCCAATTTTTAGATATGTTTTTCCATATTCGTAATTTACTCGACAATACATTTCATTTGATATCCATATTGCTTAGGCTGAACCACTTCCCCTCAAGGGGGTTTTTTGGCCCATAGGCGGGCCAGGGGTCGAAATTAGGGGATTTAAAAAAATTCGGAGTTTTTTTTTTTTTTGTTTCGTACATTTCATTTGATACCCATATTGTCTACGTTACATAGGTTACAAAACTCTCAAGACCCCGTTGGTCCTTTCCGGGTTAAATTTTTAGACATGTTTTTCCATATTTGATACCCATATTGCTTAGGTTTGACCACTTCCCCCCAAGGGGGGTTTTTTGGACCATAGACAGGCCAGGGGTCAAAATTAGAGGGTTTAAAAAATAAAAATAAATTGGAGTTTTTTTTTCTTTCTTCGTACATTTTATTTTTTACCCATATTGTCTACGTTACAAAACTCTCAAGACCCCGTTGATCCTTTCCGGGTCCAAGTTTTAGATATGTTTTTCCATATTCGTAATTTACTCGACAATACATATATTTGATACCCATATTGCTTAGGTTGGACCACTTCCACCGAAGGGGAATTCTTGGCCCATAGGTGGGCCAGGGGTCAAAATTAGGATTTTTATATGGCAAGTGTTAAGGGTCAAATACTCGCCAAGCCTTCGATAGGATACCTAAGACTTCGTCTTTATTTACCTAGTTGGGCAAGTCCAAATCCGAAGATGGAACTAAGATCCCGAGGAATCGACTAATTAAAAGCGATCCTGAGGGTTACTTATGGTAACAACCTTTCAGATGGCAAAGATCAGATGTGTGGGTACATCTTATATATCATTGAAACTTGAAACCTCTCATTGATTTGTTTTAACAATTTTCGGATATGAATTATGCGTTTTTGAGCTTGTTTTTGCAAAAAAAACATAGGAGTTGCACTAATCCGAATTTTTGGCCATAATCTTCAATGCTGTATACTCAACTCGAAAAATTTTTTCGCATCAAAAAACGAATATTTTCGTAAGGGGGTAGGCAGGCAGCCTTTGCTAAAACTATGTAAAAAAATAAAATGTGAAATTTTAAGTAATTCTGCTTACTTTACGAATCGTCCCCGAATTTGGAACTGTGGAATGCTTGAAATTCTTCGAAATTCGAAAAAATTAAGGAGTTACAGCGTTGTTGGCCCTTGAAACGACTTAGAATTTTTACGCACAAAATAATTTTTTGCTATGTTTTTCATAGCAACCTTTCCAATATCGCTTCATCTAGCACCATTACGGAAAGAGATTTTCTTCACGAATCCAACGGTTCAGAATTTCAAAGTTCGTAAAACTAAAAATGTTACAGTAACTTAAAATTCTCCTTGATTTTTTTTGCATTTTTCGGATATTGATTATGCGATTTTGAGCTTGTTTCTTGAAGGAAAAGCATAGGAGTTCCACTAAACCGATTTTTTTGCCATAATCTTCAATACTGTATACTCAACTCGAAAAATTTTTTCGCATCAAAAATTTAAAATTTTCATATGGGGGTGGTAGCCTTTGCTAAAAAAATTCAAAAAAAAATAAAATGTGAAATTTCAAGTAATTCTGTTTACTTTACGAATCTTCTTCAAATTTCGAACAGCGGAATTTTTAAAAATTTTCGATATTCCAAAAAATGAAGGAGTTACAGCTTTGTTGACCTTGAAAACGACTTTGAATTTTTACGCCCAGAATAAATTGGGTTTTGCTATGTTTTTCATAGCAACCTTTACAGTATCGCTTTATCCAGCATCATTGCGGAAAGAGATTTTCTTCATGAATCCAACGTTGTCTTAAAAATTGTGAAGTTCGCAAACTGGGGAAGTTGCAGCAATTGCAAACTCCCGTTGGTTTTTTTTTTTTTTTTTTTGAATTTTTGGATATCAATTATGCGATTTTGAAGCAATACTCGTAAAGTTTTTAAGGAAATAGAAGAGAGTATTGCTTTATCCAGCACCATTACGGAAAGAGATTTTCTTCATGAATCCAACGGTGTGCTCAGAATTTTGAAGTTCGTAAAACTAAGGATGTTACAGCAATTTCAAACTCACCTTGATTTTTTTGCAATTTTCGGATATTGATTATGCAATTTTGAGCTTGTTTCTTGAAGGAAAAACATAGGAGTTGCCCTAAACCGAATTTTTTGCTATAATCTTTAGTACTGTACACTCAACTCGAAAATTTTTTTCCCATCAAAAATTGAAAATTTTCTAAGTGAGTTTTAGGCCTTGAAAACGACCTTGAATTTCTACGCCCAAAATTGGGTTTTGCTATGTTTTTCATAGCAACCTTTACAGTATCGCTTTATGCAGCACCTTTACGGAAAGGGATTTTCGTCTTTCGAATCCAACGTTGTCTGAAAAATTTACAACATTTTACTTAACAGCACGCCGCCTTTGTTTTTTAATAGCTTAACTGGCAATCGGTCAGCTCCCACTGCTTTATTGATCTTTAGTCGATTTGTTTTTATTTCGACACTCATTCAGGCCAGGAAGTATACACTCCAAACTTTCGTCAACGCCTGGTTCGGAGATTTTGTCGTCTCCGCTACAATTGTATACATATGATTTTCTTCCCAACTTCAATAGCTTAGCCTGCAACCCATTGGCCCGTGTTGCCCGTTAGGGTTTCGAAAAATGATCTCTCTTTATCTATTCAGCACTCTCCGTTTTTGTTACATGTTTTGGCACGGCGCTAGCGAAGAGAGTAACGTTACCAAGAAACAAGACCCCCACGGCCTTTGAAGAATCGAGTTACGCTTCCCAGGGGTACGTCACCATGTAGAAGACTCATACGGCACTGGAAGAGTCATATTTATGGTGCTTATGGTTACGTCACTACGTAAGAAGTTTCGCACGGTACTGGAATAATCGAGTTTGTTGTTGTTCTTGCATTGTATTGCACACTGAGGGGGCAGCCCTTGCTGATGTAAAACTCCATTGGGCCAATCCGGTAATTGATCGAGTTTGTGCTCGCACAGAGCTGGAGTTAAGTTGCCTAGGGGTACCTCATCACTTAAGAAGACTTCCACTACACTGAAAGAATTGAGTTAGGCTGCCTATAGATAAGTCACCACTTAAAAAGATTCCGCAGAAACTGGAAGAATAGATTCTACGGTACGATATTGGTTCAAATTTTAATAAATGTTAGCTTTCATATAGACGGATCTACTGTTTTGATAGCTTGAAACCATAAAAATAAGTTACCTACTTTAATTGGCTATGACAGAATATATGTTCCACTAGTCGAACGTAGAATAGCTATCCAAGCGCCTCGATCTTCTGCAAATACAAATGCAAATGTTGCCCATGAACATTCCACTAAGGAACAGGGGCAAACTTGTCACCTTTCAATGAGTGCAGTTCGATTCAAGTTTTAAGCTCAATGATAAGGGACCTCCTTTTTATATCTGAGTCCGAACGCCATGTCGCAGTGCGACACCTCTTTGGAGAGAAGTTTTACATAGCATAGTACCTCACAAATGTTGCCAGCATTAGGAGGGGAAAACCACCGCTGAAAATTTTTTCTGATCGATTCGAAGGGGCGCTCAGCGATTCGAACCCAGGCTTTCAGCGTCATAGCGGACGGTGGCCTCCAACAATGAGATGGTAGGTGTTGATTTGTCCTTCTCGGGTCTTTTCCAGGATTTGGCGCAGTGTGAATATCTTGTCCTGGGTGGATTTACCAGTTCTAAAGCCGCATTGATAGGACCCAATTATCTTTGACTTCAGGTTTTAATCTTTCACACAGTACGCTCGAGAGTACCTTGTATGCGATGGGGAGTAGACTTATTCCTCTGTATTTGGCAAATTCCGACTTGTCTCATTTCTTGTATACGGGACATAGTATGAGGTTCCAATCATCGGGTATGCGTTCTTCTATCCAGATTGCGCATATAGGCTGATGCATACGCCTTATCAGCGTGACGCCTCCGGTCTTAAATAGTTCAGCGGGTAACCCGTCGGCTCCTGCTGCCTTGTAACATACAAAATGAAACAAATTATGTCTCTTTAAATTAATGGTAATGGTACTTGATTTTATTTGTTGTTTTTGTTTTTTTTTTTCATTCTGATTTTTGATTTCTATTATAAATGTTTATAACAAATTAAAATAAAATTGATAATAGATTTTTAAGTTGATTTTCTTTTTTTCTCAGATGTTACAGTTTCATAGGCGAATAGTGTGTGTGTGTATGTGTCTGTGAGTTGGTGAGAAAGTGGTGTGTTCAATATTCGGTATAAGTGTGTGTGTGTGTTTAAATAGATATGCATATGTTTAAATCCATATACAAATGTATCTATGTACTCTTTATCAACTAAGTATACAAAAGTTTATTAGATTTTAATTATTTTTAAATATATAGACTATAAAAAAAACAAAGACGAGTTAACAAAGACAAATTATAAATAAAAAAATACGAATTTTGGCATACTCTCTATGTATACATACATACATATTACTAGGGGCAGGGGATGGGGGACAAAAAAAAGTAAACATACAACATAACATACAAATAATCTTTACAATTGTTGAGAAATATAAAGACTTTGTATATTTTTAAAAAATATACATATATTAAAATTTTTATATAAGATGATATTAATGAAACAACCTCAATTACAATGGAGTTACCGCAATTCAAAGGAAACAATAAACGTAAAAAGTTTGGGGGGGAGGGGGGACATGTTTCATAGTATGATCCACTGAGATCGACTTAATCTAATGTTCTTGTAAACTTAATTTTAAAGCTTGCTCAATCATTTCCTGTTCACGCTTACGTTCCAATTCATATTGCTGTTGATCTTGCTGACTAAGTCGCAGAGCCAGAGCCAAATCTGGATCGATATATTTAAAGCCGCCATCGTCATCGTCCGAGGCGGCTGGGGAATTCGCCGCATTGACCGCACACAGAGATTCCTGCAGGACTCTAAGGAAATGGAAGAGGCAAAGGTTTGGAGGGATTATACTAATGATATGCTAGCGATACATTTTGCATTTAAGGAAGCGTAACATCATTCGCCTTATAACTACAATAACAATATATGAAGATATATATATGTTGAGTTGAGTTTTTGTATAAGATAAAATGCTAAGTTTTTGTTGGAATTTATTTAAATATATTTTTCATATAGTTTATATCATTTTTAAACGGCTGTGGTGAATTATTGGATGACCGATTTCTCGGAGGTGTGGGTGTTGTGGATGACGCTCTTGAAATGTGTGGACTTGTACGATTTGGTGATACCTTAAGATATGTTTTATTTAATGTTAATCTAGCATGGGTTTGGAGGCGGATTAAATACCAGGCAAAGAATTAAAATACAAAAAATATTAATGAAACTTTCTAGAATTGATTATGTATTGTGTTGGTTACGAGTATACGGCCACATGAACTTATAGAAAAAATCGAAAAGTAGTGATTAAAAGTTTATATTTTTTTAAATTTATAAAAATGTTTGCTAAACTATGTGTTACTATAATAATTTTGTTGTTGTTTTGACCTATGCCAAACGATATCAATTAACCATAAAGCATGATTTGGAAAATTGCACCTGGAATAAGAATTTGCTGAAGAGACGGCACAGTATTTGCAAAGAGTATTGCAAATTTGCCCATGAACATTTTATTAAGGTGCGGAACGGTATGAAGTCAATTTTTAATAGACATTTTGTCGAGCACTAATTGAGTGACAAATCGCAAAGAGGTATTCTATCGAAGCTCCCAACCAACACCGAACTACAGCTTACGGACCTTAAAATATAGCTTGGCCTTTGGTCCCTGACAAAATACCAATTTGAAATCTCAAAAATCTAGGCGATTTAAGAGTTAAATGCCTAACAGGCATCCTCAATCCATCTATCTCAAACCAAGAACGGCGGAACGATGTGAAGTCAACTTCAATAGACATTTTGTCGAGCACCCATTGAGTGACAAATCGACCGAACCACAGCTTACGGACCTTAAGATGTAGCCGAAGTCACAGGGAGGGCCAAGCTTTGGTCCCTGACGAAATATCAATTTTAAATCTCAAAAATCTAGGCGATTTAAGAGTAAAATACCTGACAGGCACCCTCAATCCATCTATCTCCAACCAAGTAATACCTATGATTTTGAAAAGGGTCTGTTTTTAAAAAATGAGTAGGGTGCTCCCTATTCTCAAACCAGGGCAATATGGCGAACAAAGAGAGTCATACAAACAGATTTCTCTCCTATCCACACTTTAGCAGAAATGCCATCTTAGTGCTTTTCGCACAAAATTTGGTGTTTTTCAGGTCACGCTAACTTGAAACAGAACCACCTAGATCCAACCGAAAAAAGGCACTAAGTGGAAGCTTTTTGGATTTTTTGTTGGTGCTTTTTACACTTTTTTAAATTTTAGTTTTTCTATCGAAGTCACATTTATGCTATCGCTTTTAGCACGGGGAGCCTTATATTTAAAATAATTTTTGAAAATTTCCTCTAAACCATATTTTAAAGGACAGAAGGTACTTAGCTCATAACTAGAGGCTCAAGAAGTCTAATCGGGAGATCGGTTTATATGACGGCTATATCAGGTTATGGACTGATTTAAACCATTCTTAACACAGTTGTTGGGAGTCAATCTTAAACACTTTATGCAAAATTTCAGCCAAATCGGATAAGAATTGTGACCACTAGAAGTCAAAACCCAAGGTCGGTTTATATGGCACCTACATCAGATTATCAACGGATTTAGACCAGTTGTCGGAAGTAATGCCAAAACACCACATGCAAAATTTCAGCCAAATCGGATAGGAATTGTGCCCTCTAAAAGCTCAAGAAGTCCAGACCCTTGAAAAAGTATCGTGCTCTCCTCTTAAATACCATTTATTTAAACCAAATATTGGCATTGGTTAAAGGGGAGTTTACAGGATGAGGCGTCCCCTAAAATTGGTTATCAAATTCGTTTTCTAATCTCAAATACCTTTTATTTGAGCCACATATTGGCATGATCAAAATGTTTACCCTTTGGGGGGTGTTTTGGGGAAGGGGTGATGCCCTAAATACATGGTCCTACATTTGGATATTGGCCCATATTGCGATGGTCAGTAAAAAATTGCTGTTTGTGGGGTATTTTGGGAAAGGGGTAGACCTCCAGAAAATTAGTCCCGAAAGTGCTCTATCCCCCAAAATCTTTCATTTAAGCCCCAGATTGTCATGGTCGGTAAATATGCCGACCACGGTGCCGCTGCGGTGCTGATTTCTGGAGTAAGGAGGAGTGCCCCAAGAAAGGCACAGAATGCCATGCTCTATCTTAGGCTTTTGCACCAGGAGGGCACTGGTAAACCTGGACCAATCCATCTTACAAATGGGAGCGCTCTGTGCTTTGTCTGACAGGTTGTTTTTGGATCCTATGCACAGTTTGGTATCTCCAGACCTACCTCGAACAATGTCAGTTCATCCATCAAAATTGCTAGAAGAATCTTTTGATTGAGTCCAATACATGATCTATCATCTGCTATCTCTAATAGACGCGATTTGACAGTCTAAAATCAACTTGTTTTCTCTTAAGCACATCCGTGTGTTTTTTTACTAATTTAAGAAGTTACTTATATATTAGGAGGCTTCCGCAGCGCAGAGGTTAGCATGACCACCTATGACGCTGAACACTGGGGTTCGGATCCTGGCAAGAACATCAGAAAACAATTTTTTAGCGGTGGTTATCCCTTCCTAATGCTAGCGATATTTGTGATGTACTTTTCCACGTAAAAACTTGTCGCCGAGGCCCAACGGCGTGCCCCGTTTAAAAAGGAGGCCACTTATCATTGATATGTGAAAAGTTTGCACCTATTCCTTAATAGAATGTTCATGAGCAAATATTATATTATATATATTAGGCCAATGTGCCGCAGAACGCCGCGCCTTCACAATCGCCTAAAATAGTCTAAGTCTGTTTAGAAAATAGAAAGCTTCTCTAACCTAACCTAATCTGCCTAATACTCGGCATTCGTCTATTCTCCGGGAGGCGGCTGGCGTGGGACCACTACTTGGTATAGGGAGCTTTAGATTGAATGCGACCAGCCCTTCTCGGGTCCCTCTTTTTACAGAGAGGGGTCTAGGTCTTATGGGGGCTCTGGGTTGGGGTTGTTTGTTGAGTTTCCAGGGAGTCACATAGACTTCTGGGTGGGTGCGCCGTCTTTTAGTCTGAGGGTTTTACAACTCTTGTGGCCTTGAATGTGATCCTGGGTCAGGTGAGGCGGGCCTGGCATACTATCACAATATATGTGGACATTAAGTCGGCGTGGAAGCCTCTGGTTGCGGGTCATGTTAGTCTTGCCCGGGGCTGCAAGGAGCCTACGTTTCGTTTAGGATGTTGTCAGTTTGTGCCGGGTCCCGGGCCAACATGTTTTAAGATTGCGGACGAAATCTGCGAGTGCTACTGCATTGACTTTAAATTACCCTATTCTCTTAGTACCTTAACATTATTTATCCCGATACGTCATATTTTCTCACACCAATCTTCGAACTTTGATATCGTTTGGAACAACGTATTTTACAATAATTCTCTTAGCAGTTGCTTAGTTTGTGAAAGGTCTAGATAACAAACATATTTCTACCATCATATGACGCAAAAAAAAAAAACAAGAATCTTCACGCAGAATCCTTCCAACGGAAAAAGGCGGCGGCATTGGGTGACATTGCCAGGTTGGTATTTGCCTTTCACGGTAATTACATGGCCTTAAGTGTAACTAATTACTGCCTAAAAACTGAAGTTCAATAGACACTCACATGTGTCCCATACTATGGGGTAGTTCAGAAGGAATATATAAAGACGGTAGAGGTAGTCCTCTTGAAAGCATTTCAGAAGGAATATATAGACAGTAGAGGTAGTCCTCTTGAAAGCATCTATTAGAAGGCCTTGAAGCGCTGTTATCAGATCTGATTTAAGCAGGCATTACTAGGTTTACCACTGGGTATGACCATCATCGGCTCATTGATAATGGTCAAAGTTTCTGTATGAAAACTCTTATGTCATACAAAAGAATGTTCCCAGCATAAAATTTCGAACGATTGTACAATGGATGGCTTATGGTTCGTAGATGAGGGCAGCCATGTGGAGTTGTGAATATAATACACTCAAGGAAAACATTTAGCAAATAATTGGCATTCGCAGATTAGTTTTGTTAATTAGGTAACAAAGCAGATCACTTCAAAAGAAAATTCAAATTAAATTGTTTTAGACCATTGTTTAAACAATGGTATAAAGTCTGACAATATCCTGCAATGGAATTTCAATAAGTTTTATAAAATTATTAACATTTTATGCCAAAAAAATATTTACTCTCAGATATAACATACACGAAGAAAAAAGGTTAACAAATCCTTGACACTTGATCAAAACCTGGCGGGGTTAACTTCACCTTCGTTTTGACTTTGTTATTCGGTTTGCTACTCATTTAAATATTTAATTGAGACTTTACAACAATGGTGGGGACACTAACATATATATGTGTATTTCCTAATATTCCTAATCGTCTTGGCGTTCCGAAGACTATTCAGTCATATCCTTCTGTCAGAAACAGATTAACTTTCGATGGAGTAAACCAAGACTTACTCCACTGATTTTCGGGCCACGCCATGATTAACTAATTAACTGAATGTTAAGCATAAATCTTACTCCTTCTACAATTACTATGGTATTTGTATCATCTATTTACCAACTTCCAGACCTTTCACAAAACCATTTGCATTTATGAAATCACATTCTCGTAAAATATATATATAACATGCATTGCGTGTATTCAATGAACATTCTATCATACCTTTGAAGTTGCTCATCTTCTTCGTCTTCGGCTCCTACACCTTGACCTCTTAGAGCTTCCCATATATCAACTTTATCCGAGGAACTTTCCATATTATGCACATTGATGCTGCAGGCGCCGCCCGAAGTTTCCACCAAACTTTGTTCAATGGCGTATTGCAGCATATCGTCTTCGTCTAGGGGCATTTGGCGTCTGGAGTCTGCACCTGAAGTTTAGAAATAAAAATAAAATTGTAATGTAATTTACAAATGACCCAAAAGCCAGAAACCGAATTAGAACTAACCCACCTTTTTTGGTATAATGAAGGGGTTCATTGAAACAACAATCATCGACTATGCACGTTACACGATCATCTTCATTTATCGTTGTAACATTATCCACTGGGGTGGTCATGCCAAACACATTGCCAAATGTTATGCAGGCATTAAGCACATGGAATAGGGGGATCTCAATTTTAACTGGAAAACCGGAAGGCAGTTGCATTGTAATAAAGTCTTTTAATTTGGATACATGAGGACTGGCCATTGTGGACATAAGATCTAATATAGGAAGAACTTGTTCTTGCAAACGCATGGGATAATCTTCACATAACCATAGATTCGCTTTAAAACGTTGAATCTGTAGAGAAAAATCTATTAAAAAAATAAAGTTTTTTTTTAGCTAATAAAGTTGTTTGCCTTGGTATTAAGTTTTTTAGGTCGCCCAATATCACGACCACCTAAATCTAAATCAGCTGTAAAATATTCTTGAGGTGTTATTATCGTTTTGGGTGAACTGGAACCAGAGTTATTGGAACTATTGCTGTTTGAGGCTTCATCACCATTTTCATTGTGTTCCTCGGTATGAGGTGTTGGGGCCTGCAAACATTTCTTAACAGATTAATGAACTGTTTATTTTTTTTATATGGCAGACTTACCCTTTCCCTTAAACTGGCCAAATCTGGACTAGAAATGTATTCTTCTTCGGCTAAACCCAAAAAGTTATGGAATGGTGTTCTCGATGTTTTGGCCTTAAGAAAATGTAGGTTTCAAAAAATTATTTATGCTAGCGGTATGGTGTCCACAACATCAATTTACCTTGATTTGTTCATCCGATAAATGATCCATGCGTGTTTTTGTTATGAATTCAACATTACTGGCCCCATACACTTTGCAAGTGTAACCATTTATAACTTCTGACTTTTCACTGCGCCATCCCCAAATGCCCGATTTGTTGCGCTCGAAACTGATCTTTTCCATTTCAATGTTGTTAGTTATAACAGGGGCATTCAAGCGTGCCTTGACTCCCCCAATGGGAGGTGGAATGGCTATAATATCACCAATTTCTGAGTTCATTTGTTCCACCATTACCTCACGTGTGTCATGATCGACTTCAATCATTGTGGCACTGTCATCTGTATTCACGAATGGATGAGGTGTTATGAAATTTCTTCACACACTATTTTGAATTGTACTCACTTGAACCTTTAAATATGTATGAACGGTTCCCTCGTTGCCAAGTGTTGTTATCGAAGCCCAACAGTGTTGTGTCAATACGAACGTTAGCTCCACGCTTATACACGCGATATGTATCACTCGGACAAAGGCGAGACATTAAAGGAACTGCAAAGTAAACAAATGTAAATTGAATTAAAAAAAATCTACATTCACACGACTAATGTGACATTTTAGTCTTCAAAAACAGATACAAATATGAAAGATATCAAAGGGAGAGGAGAAACGTTTGTTTGGTACCAAGAAGTAAATAATGGAAATATGAGAGTTTCAGCAAATCGTGTTGCCAAAATGAATGTTGAAATTGTTGCCAGAATATGTGACAAACTACTGCAATTACCCATAGTTCTAATGGGGGGTATTATCATTCACCGTGTGAAACGTGTAGCTGCCCTGGCAAAGACATGTTCCTTGAGCCATTACTTAGGAGATCATGACATATCTCGTGGTGCGCATTGAAAGTTCCCAATATGTGCCAAGTGATTATAGCATGATCAGGCGAGTGTCTCAGGCTTATAGTCTGGGACACAATCCCGTACCGATATAATAAACTAGCCAATCATCGAAACGTGTTTACCGATGGTGGAGATCTGTATTTTTGATTATCTAAGGCCTGCAATAGTATCTTTAAACAATCAATCTTTTTGTATCCACCACCAAAGATGGGGGTATATTCATTTGGTCATTCCGTTTGCAACACATCGAAATATCCATTTCCGACCCTATAAAGTATATATATTCTTGATCAGCCTAAAAATCTAAGACGATCTAGCCATGTCCGTTCGTCTGTCTGTTGAAATCACGCTACAGTCTTTAAAAATAGAGATATTGGGTTAAAAATTTTCCACAGATTCTTTTTTGTCCATAAGCAGGTTAAGTTCGAAGATGGGCTATATCGAACTATATCTTCATATAGACCGATCCGCCGATTTAGAGTCTTAGGCCAATAAAAGCCACATTTATTATTCGATTTTGCTGAAATTTGTGACAGTGAGTTGTGTTATGCCAGTCGACAACCATCCTCAGTTTGGCCCAGATCGGTCCAGATTTGATTATAGCTGCCATATAGACCGATCTCTCGATTTAAGGTCTTGAGCCAATAAAGGGTGCATTTACTGTCCGATTTAGCCAAAATTTGGGGCAGTAAATTTTGTTAGGCCCTTCGACTTCCTTCTTCAATTTAGCCTAGATCGGTCTAGATTTGGATATAGCTGCCTATAAACCGCTCTCTCGATTTAAGGTTTTGGGCCCATAAATGGAGCATTTATTATCCGATTTCGCCGAAATTTGGAATAGTAAATTGCGTTAAACCCTTCGACAAATTTCTTCAATTTGGCCCAGATCAGTCCAAAAATGGATATAGTTGCCATATAGACCGATCTCTGGATTTTAGGATTTGGCCCATAAAAGTCTTGGGCCCATAAAAGACACATTTACAATCCGATTTCGCTCAAATTTGACAAATGACTAATGTTAGGCTTTTCGACATCCGCGTCATAAATGGTTCATATCGGTCTATATTTGGATATGGCTACCAAAAAGACCAATATTTTGTTCTGCAAAATTGAATAATCAGTTGTTCTTATTAGACCACTCAATATCCGTGTCAAATTTTATCCAAATCGGACCATATTTCGATGAAGCTGTTATGGGGGCATTAATTATGCATTTTTCACTGGACAAAAGGTGGTTTACATATATACCCGAGGTGGTGGGTATCCAAAGTTCGTCTCGGCTGAACCTAACGCCTTTTTACTTGTTTAAAAATAAAATTTTCATGTTCACAAAACTTAAGAAGGTTTAATTGGCAGATTTCCTTTATAGAACTGTCAAATAAAACTAATTTAAAGCTGCATAAAGTTTTGTGAATACACAGGTATTAATGTTTGCTATTTTTAAATTTTCTGTTCACAAACCACAGACTTACCCCAAGATGTAAACTCCCATTTCATTTCAATATAAAAATCAGGAGCATCCAACAAATGCTGCAATAACTTTGGAACATGTGTTACTCTCTGAACATGACGTTGCAGATCACGTACCTCCAAAATGGCAGTTAGTATATCTTCATTACCCGTACATACAGCTTCCTGGACAACTGTGAAAATATATGACAAATATCATTAAATAGCACCTCATTGATATGAACAAGAACTTACTTGACCAACCCTCATACTCATATGTGGCATTGCATTTTGCTGCTAATAAGCATTTGACACATTGTATGTGTCCCAACTTGACCGCCAACATGAGTGGCGTACGTCCCCGCGGATCAACTTTTTCTTTATCAATCTGTGGCAAAAAGAAAAACAAATGCAATAAATATTAACAAAAGGTGATATGTGTGAAAAATGCCTACAGATTGCACGTTATTGACTCTACTACAAAAAAAAAAAACACCCCAGATGGTGGGCCGTGTGGTGGTGGTTGCTGTTTTGTTATTTTACTATTGACCCGGAAACCTTAATTTACTTTTACACACGAAACCACATTGTAACAACCAACAGCGGCAGCAGCAAGTTCGATGTACGTTGGTCTAACACCACCATCCTTCCTTACTTTTATGATACGCTACTACCACCTACCCCTAACTAGCAATTTAGCCACCTAGGGCCACCTCCTCAACAACAACACATCCATACTAACTTTTGCATTCCTTAGGATCTCTTTTAGCTCATCCAGACTGTTTTGCCAAACGTGCCAATGCAATGGATACTCCAATTTAATCTCTTCAATAGTCTTCATTTTCCGAGAGGATTATTTGACGGTGATTTAATCAAATTTACACCTTTTTCGCACTTGTCACTTGGAATATTCTTCTAGGAATCTGAAAGTCGAATTTTAACTAATCGATTATTCGATGTTTTCTTGACACAAAATCGATTATACCTTCATGAAATTGAGTAATCGATTTTGGCCAGGATGCCCTACACTCCGCAATGTCAAGTTTGTAGTGTTTTATCTTAAGCAAGGTATTCTGTTTAGCTTTTTAAGCGGTATGCTGTCAAACACCATATAAAAAAGGCGGAAAAGTAGTACTCTGCTTGTCGTGAGAAAAATGACAAAAAAAGCAAAGTGGCAACACTTGAAATCATTACAGGCATCATTTTTGTATAGTTTGTTGCTTGATACATTTTTCTTTATTTATTTGCAGAAAAAAAATAAATTTAATAGACAAAACAGTAAGTGCAGATAAAAAACGTGTTTTTTTTAATGGAAGCAAAAACAATTGGTTGAAGTCAAATTCCGCTCGTGGAACAATCAAAAATTTCCGCAACAATTCCGAAAGAAGAATAGAATGCCAATCCTTAGTACTATAGATCATATACTCTTCATCTGTTTAAAGTTGAAATTTGGTTAACTTATTCAGTCAAATGCGTGGGTGCATTTGTTGTGTAACTCACACAATACAAACCAACCTATTTTAATTTTTTCTGATATGCACGCATAAGTAAGCATAAGTGCTGCTCGAGGTATGTAGCACCACTTTTAGGTCTTATTGTATTCTAGGTCTTTGAAGATACGGCATTTGCAAAAGTCGATAGGGATAATTTTGAACGCATAGATGGCATTGTATTCTTTGGGATATATTAGCCCAATCGGATTAATTTAACAGATAAATATATTTTTTTAAGGGCTAACTCACACAAGGGCAAAATTATACTTAAAATATCAATTTTTAAGGGAATCGCTAAAAAGATAGGGTCCATTTTGAACAACGACACCCGTTGTAACTAATATATAACTGAAAGATGGGGCCTATTTCTACTAACGACATCTGGCATCCAAAAGCTGCAATTGAAATACTGCTTCTTCACATATTGGGTGTCTTTGGTGTAGTGTGATAACAACTTTATTGACAACATTGTTAACAGCTGAGCGGCTGTCAGTTGTCAGTTGCGGTATGATGTGAGTTCTAGTGTTTTTTTTCGTAAACCGAACGCGATTTTACTGGTAAATTTTACAGTAATAACCGTAAATACAGTAATTCCATCAATTAATGGATCATTCTGCTACAAAATGTAAGTAGATTCTTTATTAATTGAAAAAATACATCATAAACTATCATAATTAGCAGTAGTAACACCCTTTGTATGTACATGCAAACCTCATTACATACATGTGTACATATATACATGGCAGATTTAAACAAATGAGGAAAAGAAATTTATACACATTTGATAATTTAAAACATATACCAAAGATTCAATGTATTGATTATCGTTGCAAAGTCAAGGTCAGTTTTCAATGAAATTGATATAAATAAAACAGCATCGCTGAGTGCATATCAGTGAAATACTTTTCAATTTCTTGTTATTGTTGTTTGTGCAGCTCTATGCGCTCCATTGTGCGAAATATTTGATAAATAAAAGACGTTTTTAGTTTTTTATGTGAAACATTGTGCTCTAAGTGGATTGGGAAGTGGTTGCGGCATTATGCTACAGCAATTTTTTTTGCATCTTCATGTACAAGTGCATGATTAGATAAATTTTGAGGCAGCGATGGCTATGGGTCTTTCCATATATGCATGTTTACATTCAAAACACAAATGTGTATAGATCAAATGTCTTTAAAGACAGTTTGATGATGATGATCCTAGCAAGGAAGAAGGAGAAGACAATTTTTAGTGATTTTTTAGAAATCCAACTGTCTTTAAAAAGTTTATAGTTCCCGAAATCTGAAAATGTTGCGGACTTATCCCGCTACAGGATCCAGGAACGGATGCGAGGATATGAAAATTGTAAAGTCGGATTTTCCTTTCCCTCTTCAGTAGCTAAGACGCTTGACATACTACTCCACTTGAGCCTAATACTCTATGAGCATAGATTTTGTAAATTGTATAGGCTGTCCCCGTGGCTCTTGGCCCTTCCAAGGTCAATAGGCTTTCAATACGATCAGCCAAGTCACGCTTTTTGAGGACATTGTCAGCATGTCCCTTCGGATAGACGTAAAATGTTGAGTTGCAAATTTTTTGTGTGCACCCGAGTCCGATGTGGAATTTAGTGGTAAGAATTTAAAGCCCGGTAGGTTGAAACACGATGTTGCCCAAAGAGTGGTGATAACTCCGGTATTATTAAAATTCTTTCTTCTTTATTCCGCACGCTCCAGATGGCAATTCATCCGATATCCAAATATGGCCCGATTTGGACTATATTCATCAAAAAGGTTTAGAAGGGTTCCAGAACTCGCTCTGCCAAATTTCATCGAAATAAGTTGAAAAATACTTCTTTTATAGGCTCACTGCACTATATCGGGAGATCGGTCTATATGACAGCTAAACCCAAATAGGGTTCGATTTGGATCACATTTTACAGGAATGGGAAGGGATTTACCAGAACACACTATGACAAATTTTATCGAATTCGGGTAATAAATTTTTCTTGTATGGCCTTAATACTCTATATCGGGAGAACAGGCGGTTGGTCTATAGGGCAGCTATATCCAAATATAGTCCGATCTGAACCACAGAAATGGGCAGGGGTCTACCAGAACCAAATGCCAAATTGGATGAAAAATTACCAATTTATTGCCTCAAGACTTTAAATCTGGAGATCGGTCTATATATCGGCTATATATAACTATAATCCGATTTTAAGAGATCAAAAGATCAGGTCTATATATTGGGTTGCCCAAAAAGTAATTGCGGATTTAGTAAAAGAAAGTAAATGCATTTTTAATAAAACTTAAAATGAACTTTAATCAAATATACTTTTTTTACACTTTTTTTCTAAAGCAAGCTAAAAGTAACAGCTGATAACTGACAAAAGAAAGAATGCAATTACAGAGTCACAAGCTGTGAAAAAATTTGTCAACGCCGACTATATGAAAAATCCGCAATTACTTTTTGGGCAACCCTACAAAAAATACGAAATCATCAAAAAATTTTTGAAAAATGTTTTTATACCAAAGATATCTGCAAAATTATTAATACCCAGCTTTGGGTAAATAACCGGGTATTTACCCAATTTCCCGGGTAAATACCTTTTCGGTATTTACCCATCGCCCATCTCTAATCATGATGGATCAGGCGGTTCCAAATATCATCTGCGAAGAAACATTAGCGAAAGCGTTGAAGAACTGAAGTTAACCTCCCTCGGCAAACAAGAGTAGTTCTGACAACGGTACCGAGTGTAAAAAATCCAGCTACAAGTAGTAATACGGCCAAAGAAAAAGAGTCTAAACCGAATCAAAGAGTCAAGAGTCAGCGTCAAGTTATTTTGCAAGCATTTCATTAGGGAATGCCGCTGGCCTCAGACGCTAACGTCAGCGGTTTTTTGTTTCCCTTATGGAATGTATGAAAACAAATTGACGCTGTTTCCTTGATTGGGTTTTGACTCTTACAGTTGGAAACAGTAGAATTCGATTCCCTTCAATTTCAATGTAATTCACCTAAATTTCAATGTATGAATTTGCTGTTTCTTTAGATTTAGTCTGCCTTTTTGTAAATAAATCTATTAAGTATATAGTTATCTATCTACTTTTCTATGGTTATTAATCAATATATTTTTTTTTAATTTTTTTCAGATTCGTGTTATTTTAACAGTGACCTATTGAAAGTGTGAATTTTGTGTATCGTTGTAATTACAATTTTTATGATTTTTTAAATCGTGACACATTTTAATTAGGTATAAAATCAATTCATACCCTTTAAACATTTTATTATAATTTTTAAAATTTTTTATAGGAACATATATTTTTATATTCGTATTATTTTCAAATAACATAACACATTTAAAAAATTAAAAAACAGGGAGCAAAAATAGCACTTGATGGTTTTCGTTAACAATTTTGTGCAAACCGTTAACTGAACCTAACCTATAGTAACTGTAGGGTATTTTTTCAAATCCCGATGAAAATGTTGTTTATTATGAATATCTTAGGAACCTCCTTTTTATAGACGAATGCGAACGGCCGGTTGTTGAGTGACACATGTTCATACAAAGGTTCTACATGGCTATATGCCTCTCAACTGTATGATAGATACGTTCTGGATTATGTTTGACAGCTACATAGGGTATACTACAACGCCTTAGGTTAGGCTAGGTAATAGTGTCAGTCCTTTACAGACTCACTTAGACAATTTTAGGTCCATTGTGATACCACAGTAGCGACAAACCAAGGCTTCTGGCGGGAATCGAACCCACGACACCTGCACTGGTTGTTCTTGTTGTAGCAGTGAGTTATACACTGAGGCGGCAGCCTTTGCCGATGAAGAACTCCATAGGGTCAATCCGGTACGTATAACCGGCTGCAATGGGATTGACCCCTGTACTGGTAATCCACCCTGCACCCGGGTAACGGGGCGCCCTACTCCAAAGCCTTATTCAACATTTCAGAGAAATAGCGTAAACAAGTAAGAGTGCGTTAGGTTCAACCGGGTGAAATCCTAAATAATCCAGGTTTTTTTACGATTTTTTCCTAGGCTTATTAGGTGGTTTATATGGTACCAATGTAAGGTTATGGAATGATTCGAACCGTATCCAACTAATGGATAATCCATTCGTCAGATTGGTTTATATGAAAGACATGTCTAGAGATAAATCGATTTAAACCCATATGCAATCTAATCAACAACAACCGCCCTACTCTTATAAGGAGCATATGTTTAAATCTCATGCAATTTACTTAACTCCTTCGAAAGTTAACGTGCTTTCGACAAACATACATTAGTGTGATATCGTAAAATCGACTTTAAATATCATGAAGATCAAGAATATATGCTTTTTAGTTTCTTAGACCAATATTTCGGGTGTCTTGGGGATGTTGGAAACCAAGCAACGGTTTCGAATGGCAAAATCCTAGCTAATCTTTTCTTTCTTCTTTTCAAATGTGGACACAAACCTCCCCACCGTGTCATCTGAGTAGCTAGTGAGCTAAGATATGCTACGAGTTCACCTGTAGAACGATAAAAAGATGAGTTGAAGCGTCGGGTTAGTAGCCCATTATCCGAAAAACTTGAAGAGATTAGATTGAAAATATGTTTTAAGGCCCATGATTTTCATATATGCAGCTGGAATGTGAGCATTCTTTATAGAGAGTGAAGAGATACAGAGCTGACCTTTCCGCCCTACAGGAAGTGCGACGGCTCGGAAAGGGCTCCACAACAACACCTGGAGGTGACGCCCTATATCATAGCTGCCATGAAACCAGGCATGAATTTGACTGTGGATTTGTGGTTAGCGGGAGACGGAGACGGAAACACCTAGTCTCCGGGTCTACTACTATGAAAGAGAGACTAGCCACAATTCGTACAAAGGGTGCACAACAAGCCGATTACTGGCTAAGGTGTATGTCCAAAGTGGCGTGGGGCAGAATAATATCCGCACCCTTTTTTCAACCTAACCTAACCTCAACAAGGACGAACAGACCAATGATATTCTCTACGAGCGCCTAGAAAGAGAATATAACCGCTATCCCACCCATGATATTAAAATCGTTTTGGGAGAGTTTAATGTGAAAATAGGGAATGGAAATATGTTTGGCACAACAGCCGAGAAATTTAGCCTATACAATGAAACTTCCGATAATGGATTAAGGCTAGTAAACTTCGCCGCGAATAAGAACAAGGTAGTTAGCAGCGTCAGATTCAAACAGCGTCAGATTCACAGGGCCACATGGCTGTCATTACCCAGATCCCTGTGGACGCACCCCATCTTAATCGCAGAGATCCTGGGTCTTGACACTCAACAGAATCGAGCAGACGAAAGATAGAACACAACAAACTGCTACAACAACAACTGTAACCCCGATCAGACAAAGAAAGTTGGGAACTACAACTTTGAAATAGTCAGCAACTTTATCTACCTGGGCACCGCCAGAGAAGACAAAAACTCAGATGGAGTGACCAATTGAATAGCGACATATCGAAACAGGGTGTCAGACATTTTAGAAGAAGCGCAGAAGATCGAGGCGCTTGAACATCTATTCTGCGCTCGGCAAGAACAACACATGACCAATAAAAGTCAAGTAAGGTAAGACCAATATATCGTGGTGTTACATGACGAGGTGAATATACTCCTCCCCATCCTATGGTGTATGTTTGAATAGAACATATATGAAACAAGAGTAGGTTGTTGTTGTTGTTGTAGCAGTGTGTAGAACACTGAGGCGAAGAAGGAAGAAGGAATTCATCGGGTCAATCTGGTACGTACAACCTGCTACCATGGGATTGAACAAGAGTAGGTCAGTGTAATTTGTTCAAAACGGCACCCTGTGGCTTTGAATTACGCTATGCAAATTGAATAAATAAAACAAATCTTTTCAATAGAAATGATATTATAAAATTTCATTTTTCTCAAAAATATTTAAGACGATTTAAGGTTAAAACTGATATTGAAATCGAAAAAAGAATGCAATTCTCTCCTTGGCTTTTCTATTAGGACGTTTGGACTTTGTTTTGCAAACGCAATTTTTCCTAACGTACATTTCATTAAGCAACAGCGAACGTACATACTTCTGATAACAATAAGTGCTGTTCGATTCAATATACATCAAAAAAAAAAAAAAAATAGTTTCATGAAACCAAAAACGGAATTTACCTTGAAAAAAACACTATCAAATGGTGACTCATAGCTAAATGTAATTGTTTCAAACCAATTTGTTATAGCAGCTTTTATGAACTTTAAACTCTAATCAAATTCAGCATAAATTTGTTAAATTGTATAGCAATTATCCGGAAATAGACAAATCACAATGAATCTGAGTTTAATATAAGCAAAAAAAAAATGTTACCAAGTACCTATACCATATCTAACGTAATGTGATGAAATCATTGGGCAACATTTCACCATCTAATGTCATATGAAACATAATTCCTGTTGTAAAATATTGAGTTTTCACTACATACTGCAATAATACTACACAAAGAAAATCCTAACATGTCGATTAGAATATCATGCTCGTATTTCACACACATTAATGTTGTTTAACCATAGGTTACTTTCGATGAAATACTGTCTTCTAAAACGCAAAAATGATTAACAAATATTTTTGTGAAATCAAAATTATGGCAATTTTTATAGCGCATAGGTTGGCATATTCGCCCATGGCTCTGAAGTCCTACCGATCTACGCATGATTAGTTGTTGTTGTTGTTGTAACCACATTTTCATGTGGAGGTGGCGATCCTCGTTCATGTAGGTGAGCAAGCTCGTTTCGGTCCAAACGACCGATCGCCGCGGGAACATGGTGGTCATTGTTTATTTAAACGCGCTAATGACTCGACTTGTCATATCGAACATCGTAGGCACTCAGTATTTGTGCAAGAGCCGGTGCCACACGACCTCTCACTGAGACTCTCCGCCCGTTACCGCTGATCGTCCGTGACTGCAGTTACAGCTACTCCGGATGGAGAATTCCACAATCCACAACCTGTGGACGTGCCTGGTAGCTCGCAGCTAATCTTCTCGTGACAGCAGTAAACACCACACAGATCGGACCTCTATGTTCTAGCTTGTGTGGTGCTATGTTCTAGCTTGTGTGGTGAACCGGTACTTGAAGGTTCATTACTTCTACACCAAACCATCGTTATCCGGCAGTATCTGGATAGAGTAATAATACAAAGCTCGGCTTCCAATATGGATATTGCTGTCATACAGACCTATCTCTCAGTTAAAAACATTGAGTCCATAAAAGGCGCATTCAAACTCGATTTTAGCACATGGTGATTTATAAAACCTCTCTGTATCTTTTTATACCCTCCACCATAGGATGGGGGTATGCTAATTTCGGCATTCCGTTTGTAGCACCTCGAAATATTTGTCTAAGAACCCATAAAGTATATATTGGGTTGCCCAAAAAGTAATTGCGGATTTTTCATATAGTCGGCGTTGACAAATTTTTTCGCAGCTTGTGACTCTGTAATTGCATTCTTTCTTCTGTCAGTTATCAGCTGTTACTTTTAGCTTGCTTTAGAAAAAAAGTGTAAAAAAATTATATTTGATTAAAGTTCATTCTAAGTTTTATTAAAAATGCATTTACTTTCTTTTAAAAAATCCGCAATTACTTTTTGGGCAACCCAATATATATTCTTGACCGTCATGACATTTTAAGTCGATCTAGACATGTCCGTCGAAAGCACGCTATCTTTCGAAAGAGTAAAGCTAGGCGCTTGAAATTTTGTACAAATAATTTCGGCCTGTGTAGGTCGGTTGGGATGGTGAATGGGCCATATCGGTCCATGTTTTGATATAGCTGTCATATAAACACATCTTGGATCTTGACTTCTTAAGCCTCTAGAGGGCGCAATTCTTAATCGATTTGGCTGAAATTTTGCATGAAGTGTTTTGGTGTGACTTTCAACAACTGTGCTATGTATGGTTCAAATCGTTCTGGGAACTTGACTTCGTAGGCCTCTAGAGGGTGCAAATCTTATCCTATTTGGCTGAAATTTTGCACGAAGTATCTTGTTCTGACTTTCAACACATGTGCTAAGTATGGTTAAAATCGGTCCATAGTCTGATATAGCTGCCATATAAATCGATCTGAGAACTTGACTTCTTAAGCCACTATAGAGCGCAATTCCGATTTGACTGAAATTATGCATGAAGTGTTTTCTTATGACTTTCAACAAACGGTTCAAATCGGTACATAACCTGATATAGCTGCCATATAAACCGATCTGGGATCATGACTTCTTAGGCCGCTAGAGGGCGCAATTCTTATCCGATTTGGATTAAATTTTGTACAACGGCTTATCCCATGACCTTCAACAGGCGTGTCCAATAGGGTCTGAATCGATGTATAGCCCGATACAGCTTCCATATATACCGATCTCCCTATTATGCTTCTTGAGCCCCTACTGGACGCAATTCTTATCCGAATTGACAGAAATATTACCCAATGACTTCTACTATGGTCTTCAACATTCAATTCATTTTTGGTCCGAATTGGACTATAACTCGATATAGTTCCAATAGCATAACAATTTCTAACCATTATTCTTTCTTTGACTAAAGAGAGATGCCGCGCAAAGAGCTCGACAAATGCGATCCATGGTGGAGGGTATATAAGATTTGACCCAGCCGAACATAGCACGCTCTTACTTGCTTCTTCCTCAGGCCGAGGATCGTTTTTTATTATGTCTGTGTCGGATGAATTGAGTTGAGCCATGAATTGTTGCTCAACCCGACAGCTTTTATTGCATTGCTAATCGCAAACGGCGCAAAACTTCAAGATAACAGTCGTTATTAAGCATACGAGCATGTGGTAAAAACTCATGATACTCAACTTCATAGTTTATTAAGAATAAAGTGTGCAAAACTTTCAAATTTGACGGAATTTAGCGCGCCTTTTATACCTTTTTATGCATACCCCTTTTAAACCACCATAGGATTGTGGTATATACGCCACTCCATTTGTTAGCTAAGTTAAGCTAAAACTTTGCATGATTATTACGATTATTGCACTATATTTCTAATATCTATATTATAAAATGTAATGTAATGACACCAGTTGTGACCCTTTAAGCCCCATCTCCACTGCAGTCGATTCTATGTACCAGGATTGACCCAACATCATTAATGGCAAATGACAGCTTTTTCTTACTTTTTAAAACCCTTACTTTTACTTAAGTATATGTATAGTATATACCCAACTTCTTGTTTATTGTTTCATTCGATTTTTGTTGGTAAATTACTATAGTTGCCTCGGGAGTGTGGGTTCATTTAGTTGCCACACTTTCTAGTAATTGCGGGTGACAAGTTGAATCCCTTTTTTAGGAAATGTAAACAGCCGGTCAACTAAACGCTCAAAACACTCACTCTCTCATGCTAAATAAATTATTCACTCATATACAAATACAGTATATATATATAGGGTATTCCATAATAATTTGGGCTATTATAGGCTTTTACTATAAAATTTTCTCTGAAGATAAAATTTCTATACAAAAAATTTCTTTCAACATTTTTATGAAATTTTCTCTAAAAAGAAAAATTTCTATAAAATATTCGAAAGAAAATTTAATGGAAACTTAGTCTTTAGAGAAAATTTCATGGAAATTTTGTCTTTAGAGAAAATTTCATGGAAATTTTGTCTTTAGAAAAAATTTCATGGAAATTTTGTCTTTAGAGAAAATTTCATGGAAATTTTGTCTTTAGAGAAAATTTCATGGAAATTTTGTCTTTAAAGAAAATTTCATGGAAATTTTGTCTTTAGAGAAAATTTCATGGAAATTTTGTCTTTAGAGAAAATTTGATGGACATTTTGTCTTTAGAGAAAATTTGATGGACATTTTGTCTTTAGAGAAAATTTCATGGAAATTTTGTCTATAGAGAAAATTTTATGGAAATTTTGTCTTTAGAGAAAATTTCATAGAAATTTTGTCTTTATAGAAAATTTCATAGAAATTTTGTCTTTATAGAAAATTTCATGGAAATTTTGTCTATAGAGAAAATTTCATGGAAATTTTGTCTATAGAGAAAATTTCATGGAAATTTTGTCTTTAGAGAAAATTTCATGGAAATTTTGTCTTTAGAGAAAATTTCATGGAAATTTTGTCTTTAGAGAAAATTTCATGGAAATTTTGTCTTTAGAGAAAATTTCATGGAAATTTTGTCTTTAGAGAAAATTTCATGGAAATTTTGTCTTTAGAGAAAATTTCATGGAAATTTTGTCTTTAGAGAAAATTTCATGGAAATTTTGTCTTTAGAGAAAATTTCATGGAAATTTTGTCTTTAGAGAAAATTTCATGGAAATTTTGTCTTTAGAGAAAATTTCATGGAAATTTTGTCTTTAGAGAAAATTTCATGGAAATTTTGTCTTTAGAGAAAATTTCATGGACATTTTGTCTTTAGAGAAAATTTCATGGACATTTTGTCTTTAGAGAAAATTTCATGGAAATTTTGTCTTTAGAGAAAATTTCATGGAAATTTTGTCTTTAGAGAAAATTTCATGGAAATTTTGTCTTTAGAGAAAATTTCATGGAAATTTTGTCTTTAGAGAAAATTTCATGGAAATTTTGTCTTTGGAGAAAATTTCATGGAAATTTTGTCTTTAGAGAAAATTTCATGGAAATTTTGTCTTTAGAGAAAATTTCATGGAAATTTTGTCTTTAGAGAAAATTTCATGGAAATTTTGTCTTTAGAGAAAATTTCATGGAAATTTTGTCTTTAGAGAAAATTTCATGGAAATTTTGTCTTTAGAGAAAATTTCATGGAAATTTTGTCTTTAGAGAAAATTTCATGGAAATTTTGTCTTTAGAGAAAATTTCATGGAAACTTTGTCTTTAGAGAAAATTTCATGGAAATTTTGTCTTTAGAGAAAATTTCATGGAAATTTTGTCTTTATAGAAAATTTCATGGAAATTTTGTCTTTATAGAAAATTTCATGGAAATTTTGTCTTTATAGAAAATTTCATGGAAATTTTGTCTATAGAAAATTTCATGGAAATTTTGTCTTTATAGAAAATTTCATGGAAATTTTGTCTTTATAGAAAATTTCATGGAAATTTTGTCTTTAGAGAAAATTTCATGGAAATTTTGTCTTTAGAGAAAATTTCATGGAAACTTTGTCTTTAGAGAAAATTTCATGGAAATTTTGTCTTTAGAGAAAATTTCATGGAAATTTTGTCTTTATAGAAAATTTCATGAAAATTTTGTCTTTATAGAAAATTTCATGGAAATTTTGTCTTTATAGAAAATTTCATGGAAATTTTGTCTTTATAGAAAATTTCATGGAAATTTTGTCTTTATAGAAAATTTCATGGAAATTTTGTCTTTATAGAAAATTTCATGGAAATTTTGTCTTTAGAGAAAATTGGTGGACACCATGATAAAGAGTAGACTCCTGCGAACTGCTCAAATACAAACATCATGCCTATGTCAAGGGAAGGTCGGTGGAGACTGCCCTGCACGAGGTTGTGCATAAAATAGAAAAATCCTTCGATGCCAAAACGTACACACTGGCGAATGCATTGACTTCGAGGGGGCTTTTGTACGGACCGACACTGATCCAATCCTTAGACCAGTACTAGGTGGACTCGGTCCTTAGAGATTGGATAAACTAAGGAACAGGTGGATAAATTGTGTGTCCCACGACATAAATATAAGGAAGAAAGTGGTATAAGGCACGCCATACAAGAATAAAATGCCGCTACTCCTATGGGTGAACACCATAAATGACCTAATACGGAGTCCGACTGAGGAGAGATTTGAACTCGTATGCTACGCAGACGATGTTATAATGCTTCTAAGGGGTAAGGATTCGAACCAGCTATGCAGTAGGGCCAAAAGGGTCTTGCAGATGAGTCTCAATTTAAACCCAGAGAAGGCTGAATATGTATGTTTACAAGGAAGACGAACGTGAGCCAATTTGACGCACCACGTTTACCCAAAAGAACAATTTTGATATCTGACCAAGTCAAATAGTTTGGTGTGATCTTGGACAGGAAACTGAATTGAAAGTGTCACATTCAAGAACGTACCGAAAAGTCTCACAGATGTTGGGCACTATGTAGACGGGCCGTAGTCTCGAAATGGGGCCTGAATCCGAGGATAGTTCCCTGGCTCTGCAGGACTGTGATTAGACCAATACTTACTTACGCCTCAGTAGTTTGGTGGACCCCGTTCAGAAAAAGTGCAACGTTCGGAGAACACGTTTTCTTGGGATAGGCGGAGCGATGAGATTCTATTCTAGATATCCGACCCAGAGACATACAGATTAAGTGCTAGGCAGCCACTGCGGCTATGAGAGGTAGGGCGATGGGAGAATGGATTGAGGAAAGGAGCAACTCATACCATCGCGGTATAATCGAGGCGACGATAGGAAACCTGGAAGGAAGAGAAGAGATTTCCGAACGAATACCTGAGACGTCACTTGACACATTGAGAACCCAGGGACTGAGATCTGTTTTAGACCGTCTGACCATAACACTATACTGCAGGTGGAGATCCGGGCGATCGCGGAATGTGTGAGGTGGTGTCGTGTTAACACGAGTATGTCGAGTATGGACATCTTTACGGACTGTAAACAGGCTCTAAGGCCAATAACAACCTGTACGGTGAGATCACGAACAGTCATGGAAGGTAAGAAGGAGATCAACACCTTCTCTGAGGATGGCACGATCCGCATTGTTTGGTTGCCCGGCCATGATAAAGCAGAAGTTTTGGCAGTGAAAGCTAGAGAACTGCCGTCAATAAACTTGGTCAGCCCGAAGACTTTCGGGTCGACGCAGTCCGAGAATGCGTATGTAAGCCTGTGCAACAGCGAAACGGTCGGTAGGACGGCGAAAATCCTATGGGGTGATGCAGATCGTGAGAAGACGAGGCTATTACTGAAAGAAGTAAGAAGGAGATCAGTATAGCTTTCGGAACCATAACGAGACACATAGGACTACGAGCTCTTACTTTAATTGGCTATGACAGAATATTTGTTCCACTAGCCAAACGTAGAATAGCGTTCCAAGCGCCTCGATCTTCTGCGCTCATTCTAAAATCTCTGACACTAAGTTTCGAGGTGTCTCCTACAACTTGATCTTTCCATCGGGCTTTTGGTCTTCCCGGTTTGCGTGTACCACCGTGTCTGCCTTCAAAAGACTTCTTTGCTGGAGCTTCTTCATCCATTCTGACAACATGACCTAGCCAACGCAGCCGCTGTATTTTGATGCGTGTAACTATGCTATCGTCGTCACACAGCTCGTGGTTCATACGTCGCCTATATTCTCCCTTAACGCAAACTGGTCCATATATTTTACGAAGAATCTCTCTCTCAAATACTCCAAGCACTGCCTCATCTGCTTTTTCATGGAATTTTCATGGAAATTCTGTCTTTAGAGAAATTTTCATGGAAATTTTGTCTTTAGAGAAAAATTTCAGAGATTTTTTGTCTTTGGAAAAAATGTTATGGAAATTTTTTTCTTTAGAGAAAATTTCCATAAAATTATTGAAACTTTTTTCTTTAGAGAAAATTTCCATAAAATTATGGACATTTTTTTCTTTACAGAAAATTTCCATAAAATTATGGACATTTTTTTCTTTACAGAAAATTTCCATAAAATTATAGAAATTTTTTTCTTTAGAGAAAATTTCCATAAAATTGTGGAAATTTATTTCTTTTGAGAAAATTTCCATAAAATTTTCTTAAAAGATAAAATTTCCCTAAAATTTTCTCGAAACATGAAATTTCTATAAAATTTAGTCAAAAAACAAAATTTCTCTTAAATTTTCTTTTAAGACGAAATTTTTACAAAATTTTCTTTAGAGATGAAATTTTTCTTAAATACAACATTTCATGGAATACCCCATATTTTTGCTCGTAATGTGCTCCCTTCAGCAACACATGATTTCTCAATTTCGTCATTGAGTCATAAACAGTCTTTATTGGGGAGTACACGTACGGCGGGATTTTGCTTCCCTCACAAAAAATAGTTTATACGGAAAACATACTAAGAAGCTATTGTAATTAGTAATAGATCGCCAAGTTGAAACAAATTGTGTAAAAACCCGTATGGATATGAGTAGTGTTATTGATTTAAGAAAAATGTTTTATTGACAGTTAAACGATAAGAATATTAGTTGCAAATACAGCTTGGCTTAATTTGTGAAGTGAGGTGTTTCCTTAATGCGACATAATTGAAAAACTTTGCTTCATTTTTACTGCCATACTAAATTTTAACAAACAAACAAATTTAGCGTTAATAATCGTGATAATGGTTTTACCAAGAACCGAGTGTAAAGATTAACATTATAGCTTGAACAGCCTACATTTTTATACTCTATTGCTAACAAGACTAAATGTGTGTGATTTTTCATTTTGCAATGAAAGTAATTGAAGACTGACAACAGAAATGACCCTGTGAAGTATAGTTATGTTTGTCGTGTTTTATTTTAATCCTACCCAGTGCAAGTCAGATGTTCTGGATAAAATATCAGTGCAATGTGGTCCTGGATACGTATCGATAACATACAATAACAGATTATAACCTACATAGTACTAAAATAAACCTCAGCAGTTGTTATCCGTGTTCCAAGTGTAAATATTTAAAACTGCATCGTCTCAAGTGTTGTGTTATTTTGCTCCCTGTTCTTTTTTCCTTATTGTTTTGAATACCAATAAAAATTTTGAACATTGTTTATAAATATCACTTTATACCACTTTTTTGGATTCATAACGGAAATGTTCTATAAATTTTAATAAGCCTCTTTTTTTAGTTTTGTGGATAGGATTAAAGTTTTGGTATTACCAACTAACACTTTGTCGACTTACAAGTAGATCATAAATGAATGCATTTTAGAGATCTGCAGCGGTTGAACGCAACTCATACCTCTGCGCATTATGTTTTAATTTTTGAATGACTCAAACAAAATATTTCTATGTGTTGAAAACAACGCTACTTGAATGAACACACAAACACATGACGTTTAAGGTGGTGGGGTTTTTTTTGTGTGTTACCGCATGTTGCTTGTGAGTGGCGTTGATTTTGCTTTTTTGCCTTTTTGGATGTCGAGTACATGCTTCTGAGTGCGAGGTAGAAAAATGATGAAACATCCAAACCAACGCTATTTTGTCATAACATCTTATTTTGCATGTACTCTTAAGAGGGTGAACCGAAAGCTGTCATAAAAACCTTGTTTTTCTTGAACTCATATACGGGTAAAGAGATTTTCTTGAAAATTGTACAGATCATGTATTGGATTGCCCAAAAAGTAATTGCGGATTTTTCATATAGTCGGCGTTGACAAATTTTTTCACAGCTTGTGACTCTGTAATTGCATTCTTTCTTCTGTCAGTTATCAGCCATTACTTTTAGCTTGCTTTAGAAAAAAGTATATTTGATTAAAGTTCATTCTAAGTTTTATTAAAAATGCAATTACTTTCTTTTGAAAAATCCGCAATTACTTTTTGGGCAACCCAATAGAATATCATGATAAAAGAATGGTAATTAATTTTTTGTAATTTTGTCCTTTTTCCGAATGGATCGATTTTCTAACCCAACAAAAATATTCTAAATTTATATGGGTCATGTATGTGAAAGGCCAGCCCATACACACATCATCCCAACCTAAACATAATTATTTATAACCATTAATTAACCGATTTCCCTAAAATTTGGCAAAATGAGTTGTGTTAGGTCCTTTGACATTCGTACTTAGTATGGTGAAAATCGGACTATATTTGGATAAAGCGCCCATATTTTGTATTGTATTAGCCAACACAACAGGGGATGTCCCCTATGAATGCAATGCAGTGCGTTGGCGATAGGACATTTGGAATTGGAGGGGGAAAAGGATGTAGTGCTGATTATTCACTTTTATTTTAATTTTTTGGATGTCAAAATAAGTGGGAAAAACATTAGCCGGAAGAATTCTCTCTATAATGCATTGTGCAGTCCACTGGCCAATCAACAACAAACGGGTGCGAGTTCCTGCAATGTCTAGTATCCCTGACATACATCCTTACATCAGGAATAAGAAAACGAATATCAGACGAACATACACCATGGAAGTACCGATAAAACAGCGCCAAACAACCCACATTGCGACGATGATACAGGGAGGCAATGGAATTGGATACCCCACTGTCCCAAATCAACGCCATCGCTCTCCTCTGTACACGGTCCAGTAGCTCCAGAGATGATTTTGAAGCTCCAGCCCATACATGTGAGTTGTATTCCATTTTCGGCATTATGAAAGTGGTGTAGATGTTAAGAAGATCAGGTGGAGTGAAGTAATTCTTATACCGTTTAAGGAAGCCTAAACACTTGAATGCTTCTTTCGACACTTCAAATACATGTTTAGCCCAACGGACATCACTTTGTATTTTCATGTCCAGAACATCAAAAGCTTCTGATTGCTTAACATTTACCCCGTTGATAGACAAAGATTTTTCCGTGCATTAAAATCTACTAGATTCGTTCGACCCCACTCAGAAATGGCCAGAAAATCCTGGCAGAGTGTATCGTTCATAACCTGCCTCTTATCCTCAATCTCTCGAAGACTCGGCCTATGGTCGGATGAGTTCGAATGGCAGAGTTTACTCTCATCCGCAAATGAGTAAATAGAATTAGATGTTTGACCCAACAGATTTTTGAAGAAAATAAGAAAAAGGGAAGTATAAAGAACAAAGCCCTGGGGTACACCTGCGGTCAATTTATGCTCATTGGATGAAAACCCATCTGTAACGACTCGAATAGTGCGATCTCTGAGAAAGCTCGAAATAAATCGAACGAAGCCATTACCGAGACCAAATACACGGACCTCCAGTGCTTAGAATCAAACTCAATTTCGATGAAATTTAGCACAGTGGGTTGTGTTAGGCTCTTCGACATTCGTGTTCAATACGGCCCAGATCGGTCTATAGACCAATCTCCCGATTTAAGGACTTGGACTTATAAAAGGCGTATTTATTGTCTAATTTCACTGAAATTTGGCACAGTGAGCAGTGGCATCTTTGCCCTGTATGGAGTAAACCTAGCCGCTTGAAATTTTGCACAAATATTTCTTATTCGGGTAGGTCGGTTGGGATTGTAAATGGGGCAAAACGGTTCATGTTTTGATATAGCTGCCATATAAAACGATCTTGGGTCTTGACTTCTTGAGCATCTAAAGGGAGCGCAATTCTTATCCGATTGGGCTGAAATTTATCACTTCCAACAACTGTGCTAAGTATCGGTTTATAAACTGATATAGCTGCCACATAAACCGATCTTATATCTTGTCTTCTTAAGCCAGTAGAGGGCGCATTTCTCATCCGATTTGGATGAAATTTTGCATGAAGTTGTTTGTTATGACTTCCAACAACTGTACCGAGTATGGTCGAAATCGGTACATAACCTGATATAGCTGCCATATAAACCGATCTTGGATCTTGACTTCTTGAGCCTCTAGAAGGCGCAGTTATTATCCAATTTGAGTGAAATACGGCTCCTCCCATGACCTTCAACAAACATGTGAAATATGGTCTGAATCGAGCTATAGCTTGATATAGCTCCCATATAAACCGATCTTCCAATTTCGCTTCTTGAGCCCTACAAGGTGCAATTCTTTTCCGAATGGACTGAAATATTACACAAGGACTTCTACAATGTTTAGCATTCAATTCATTTATGGTCCGAATCGGACTACAATTTTATACAGCTCCAATAGCATAACAGTTCTTATTCATTATTCTTAGTTTGCCTAGAAAGAGATACCGCGCAAAGAACTCGACAAATGCGATCCATGATGAAGGGTATATAAGATTCGGCCAGGTCGAACTTAGCACACTCTTACTTGTTTTTTTAACTATAAATCAATTTAATTTACTTAATTGCTTATAACCTTTGGCCGTTACTATCCAGACCGTATACGCTCATCACCATAGTGATGCGGTTAAATTAGAAAAATTAACAACAACATGAGAGGAACTATTTGTTTACAAATTTTCTTAGAGAGCTATTCTACTTTCTTTGTGAAAAGCACAAATTATCGAAGGACCAAAATCGTCAAACACATAAAAATATGAACAATTTCCATATTTTACCAAGGTTTTTATTAACCTGAATTAAATTTAATTGGTTATAACTTTTGGACAAGGCTGCAAAGCTATGCGCATTAGGGTGATTTTATCCCAAAGGGAAAACAGCAATGTCGATTTAGGCGGAACCCCCCTAAAGTTGCGGCTTATAAGGGCTCAAGAAGTCAAGTCGAGCAATCGGTTTATATGGGTGCTATATAAGGTTATAGACCGATTTAGACCGTACATGGCACAGTTGTGAAAAGTCATAACATAACACCACATGCAAAATTTCACCCAAATCGGACAAAAATAGCGGCTTCCAGGGGCTCAAGAAGTCAAATCGGGAGACTGGTTTATATGGGAGTTATATGAGGTTATAAACCGATTTGGACCGTACTTGGCACAGATGTTGAAAGTCATACCAGAACACCGCATGCAAAATTTTAGCCAAATCGGACAATACTAGCGACTTCCAGTGGTTCAAGAAGTCAAATCGGAAGACCGGTGTATATGGGAGCTATATTAGGTTATAGCCGACTTGGACCGTACTTGGCACAGTTATTGGAAACCATAACAGAAAACCACATGCGAAATTTCAGCCAAATATGTCACAAGTAGCGGCTTCAAGGGGCTTAAGAAGTCAATCGGGAGACCGGTTTATATGGGAGCTATATCTAAATCCGAACCGTTACAGCCCATTTGCAATCCCCGACGTCCTACATCGATATCTGTGCAAAATTTCAAGTGGCTAGCTTTACGCGTTCGACCTCTATTGTGATTTCGACAGACGGTCGGACATGGCTAGAACGATTCAGAACGACGAGACGATCAAGAATATATATACTTTATGAGGTCTTAGACGAATATTTCGAGGTGTAACAAACGGAATGACTTGATTAGTATACCCCCATCCTACGCTGGTGGGCTGGCTGGTGACTTTTGTGAGGAACTATGCCATATAAAAACTTCTCTCGTTCGGACTCGGCCATAAAAAAGAGATTGTAAAGGAAATGGAATGTTCAAGAGCAATTTTGCAATTTGAATCGTCGGAAAACACATTCGAATACTAAAGGGTGATTTTTTTGAGGTTAGGATTTTCATGCATTAGTATTTGACAGATCACGTGGGATTTCAGACATGGTGTCAAAGAGAAAGATGCTCAGTATGCTTTGACATTTCATCATGAATAGACTTACTAACGAGCAACGCTTGCAAATTATTGAATTTTATTACCAAAATCAGTGTTCGGTTCGAAATGTGTTCATTCACCGTAACGTTGCGTCCAACAGCATCTTTGAAAAAATACGGTCCAATGATTCCACCAGCGTACAAACCGCACCAAACAGTGCATTTTTCGGGATGCATGGGCAGTTCTTGAACGGCTTCTGGTTGCTCTTCACTCCAAATGCGGCAATTTTGCTTATTTACGTAGCCATTCAACCAGAAATGAGCCTCATCGCTGAACAAAATTTGTCAAAATTTGAACACATTTCGAACCGAACACTGATTTTGGTAATAAAATTCAATGATTTGCAAGCGTTGCTCGTTAGTAAGTCTATTCATGATGAAATGTCAAAGCATACTGAGCATCTTTCTCTTTGACACCATGTCTGAAATCCCACGTGATCTGTCAAATACTAATGCATGAAAATCCTAACCTCAAAAAAATCACCCTTTATAAGAATTATTTCAGAATTGGTTAGAATTCGATAAGACAAGTCGGAAAGTACATCCGAATTCTACAATTTATTTTTCCCAAATTCGGTCGGCAGTAGATACGACGAGTCAGAAAAAAAATCGAATTCTTCAGGAATTCTAATAAAGTTTTGGTCAGGAATCCATAAGACAAGTCGAAAAACACAAGAATTCGGCCAGAAGTCTTAACAAAAACTAGAATTTCCCTTCCGAATTTCCCATAATTTTGGTTTAGAATTCTGCCAGAAACATCAGATTTCCCTCCGACGTTTCTCTCGGAAGTCGTGTCAAGCACTCCATATATTTTTCGCTAAGAATTCAGACAGACTTCGGATCCGAATTCGGATAAATTTTCCGAATTTCTTGCAGACTTCTGAGCGAATTCTGAACGTTTGGTTCACTGGGAACCAATTAGCTGTAAGCGTAAACAACACATAAGGGTATATTTTTGCGAAAGAATCAAAGGAAAATATGTAAAATAAAGTACTTAGATGTTCGTAACCACAATGTTGCATATACGCACCATCGGCCTTGAGAGGGTTGAGCGATTCACCGGTTTACCATGAATTCACATACGATATTCAACGGAAAAGCTAAAATGTATGTCCTAATGGGAGAGATACGAGCTGTTTGACCATAAGAATGAATATCACTAAAACGAAATGTTTTTTAATAATAACACAGTCACATTACCGGGTAAGGCAGTGGGTAACCCAGAACAAAATTCAGCAACCAATTATTTTCAGGTATACCCTCAATATTACTTTAGCATGGGCATTTCATTGGAGGAAAGTGCTTCAGAGTTAACATACCACCAGATGATGAATAATTGATTCTTTGTACAAATACGGAAGTGCTAAAAATAATGCCTCTTGGCAGGGTCCTAAAGTTGGTCACCTCGTCATTTCGAAAAATTGTTCTGTCTGCCAAATCTTCATATGTGGTTCGACTTCCAAAATCCTTGTATTTACGGGATAGCGCTCAAAAATCCCTACTGATTGAGGTATACAATATCTCCACTGGTTTTGGGGACATACGAATTTTAATTTTTATATTTTGAAATTTTGGCCGTGTTTGGCTACGTATATGGAAAGTAAATTTGTGGGTCAATTTTCATTTTGATATATAATTTGCACTAACCATTTCAAATTTCTCTAGCCGTTCTCAAGTGTCATATTTTTTACTAGTTTTTTTTCGATTCAATTCCACTTTGCGACGGTAGCATAGTCAAATGTATCGTATCGTACTCAAGTACTGGATATTTCTTATTGATTACGAATACCCTAAGGTTGGACCAAAAATTTAGACGCGCTAAGAGTCCAAGACGATCCTGAGAATTTCGGACCCTTTCAATCAAATGAGAGAAAACTCAGTTTAGATAACGAGTACGGAAAATTGTGCCCAGGAAGAAGCCCGGAAAGGTCAAAGAGGGTTTTGAGAATTTTGAACCCTTTCAATATACGCGATATGGTACTTAAATGAAAATAAATTCGGATTACTCTTAAATTTTAGGTATTCCTCTGAGTAATAAGAATTTGGTTACTGGTATTCCAGTGGTTAATGGATATGTCCTTACATAGTTTTTGCTGGGCAGATTTTTCTTTTAAACTTCTTTAAAGAATAATCGGTGGTATAAAGTGATAATATTTAAAAGTTAGTGGAATTTTTCTTTTACGATTACATTTTTCAATACACTATAAGTGATATCTTTTAACCTTCTCATTTCTAAAAGTTTTTATTTTTCTTTTTCTAGTTATGCTTTTTACGCGTAGACGGAATTTTATAAAAAGGTGAATGTTCATCATTTGAAAGTTATACTTCTACCACATTTTCCTCCACTGTTTGTCTTGTCTAACCTTTTGCTGCCCTCTCCTATATTTCCTGTTAATACATCTTTTTTTGTTGTATTATCATTAACATCATAAATAGTTCCGATTTCCATTTGTGAAGATACATAAATTTACATTTTTTCTGAGTGGGTATAAAATTTTATTTAATACGCTCATTGTTCATAAATGGGTTATGGTAACAATTTTCATTGAACTGTTTTTTATTTTTTATGAATATTTATCCAATGCGGAACACGTATTTTCCGTTTTTTAACAAAATTTTTAGTTTAAAATAAATTTATTTCCTTTCTTTAGAATAACAAAATAAAAAGAACTATTATAACCATCTAATTGGTGGATAGTATAATAGTTTATACATTAAGAATCCTTTCAATGACTGAAAGCCTTTATTTACTCTTTCGTCTAGCTTGAAAAATGAAAAGAAATAACTTAAACTACTAGGATAAAGTAATAACCATAATAGTCGAAACCGGATAACTGTTATACGCTTAAGTAAAAATTCCGCTTAAGTGAAAAATTCTGTTTAAGTGAAAAATTCCGCTTAAGTAAAAAAACCTCTTAAGTGAAAATTCCGCTTAAGTAAAACTTGTTTAAAGAACTCTGCATTTTTGATTTTATTCAATGCATTTTAATTCTCCTTTAGTGATATATCGCTTAACTGGTAATACGATTTACTGAAAAAGCTAAAAGCTACACCTCAATACTACGTTCTTATACGAAACTAATATCGTATCTTGCCATCTCACTTATGAATGTCTTTGACTTTTAACGAACGCTACTGAACATTTCCATCTTTCAACTCAAGTTATTTCATACATAAGTAGTACGGTGTATGTGAAAATTCACTTCTACCTTACTGCTTAATAGAAAATTAAGTTCACTTATCCGAACTGCGCTTAACTAAAAATTACGGATAAGTGAAACAAAATAGATGCATTTTTAGCGTTTCTCCTGTCCGCTTTCGATTGAATCAATATTTGATTGATGATGTAAATTTTGCGATGGTGGTTAAAAGGCTGGTTACAAGTCGAAGGCCTCAAAGATGAAAGTTATCGTCTATTTTCTGAACCCAAGTTCTATTGGATCTCAACAGAGATAGATCGAAATTTATCGGATATGCTAAAAATGTTGGGGCAAGTTTCTGTCGACGTTCAGGTCACTGTCGAATTTGGCAACAAGAAATGCGCCAAGCGCGTAACCTACAAATTTGGGGCTGATAAATATTGCATACTAGGTTTTAGACTCCGGTTTCTGAAGGTATTGTGTTCCGAAAACGAGTAAAAAGGGGAACACCTCAATGAGAAGTATTCTTGCTTGTGAACAACACCAAAGACAAGAAACTATTCGCTGATCCGATGCAAGTTTCTGTCAAAGATAAGCGACATCATGGATATGTCAATGAGAAAATGGTCGGAAATAGATTTTAGATGAACCCAAGGCAGAGGGAGATCGATCATATACGTAAGATACCAGATTTAAGACTAATGCCTATAGACGGGATCGATCGAGGCCTAAAGAAACTGTCTTGGAAGCAGATGGATGTTCGGTAGGAAGTGGGAAGTTTACCCTGTAAAGTCGAGTGGAAGAGCTCTGCATATTGAAGAAGGACGCGTAAGCGTATGCTTAAGTTCCATTCTGGATACTAAAGATACCAAGGTTAGAGGGCTGCACTTGAAAAACTTAGATTCGGCTGGACCGAATCTTATATACCCTGCACCATGGACCATTTGAATAACAATTGCAACATCTACAGACTCAAGAAGTTAAATTAGGAGATCGGTTTATATGGGAACTATATCAGGTTATACACTGGCAATAATTGCGCCCTGTAGAGGCTCAAGAAGCACAATCGATAGATCGGTTTATATAGGAACTATATCAGGTTATGGACCGATTGATATCATTCTTGGCACGATTGTTGGAAGTCATAGCAAAACATTACAAGCAAAATTTTATCCAAATCGGACAATAATTGCGCCTCATGGAGGCTCTAGAAATATAATGGGATCATTGGATTATATGGGAGTCAAGCCTTTAGCCTTTCTTTTTGGTGCCTCACTCCGCGGTGGCTTCATGTAGAACGTATCCATCTCCTCCCGGCACAGGTTGCGGAAAGTCGAATGCTCCATACGGAGTAGCTGCAACTGCAGTAGCAGACAATCCGAGGCATCGAGAAGAGAGTCTCCGTGGGTGGCACCGGCTATTGCTTAAATACTGAGTGCCTATGATGCTCGATGCGACAAGACGAGTTATCATGTTCCCGCGGCGATCGGTCGTATAGATCAGAACGAGCTTGCTTGCCTATAAGAGCTTGACGAGGACAAATGTGACTACACCAACAACTCTTCGTCATACAAGAAGTCCGCCTATCCATGTGCCCATCCCGACGTTAAAGAACTAATGTCTCTTGATGACCTGGGATCCAGCAGAGCGTGGGAGTTATTCAAAGAAGTTCCTTTTATCTTCTAAACAGTCTTGCACTTGGCACCTAGACCGATATAGCATCTTGACAATTCGTTTTCCCGAAAAGAGGATTTAGAGGCGCATACTTTGTCTGTGGACGATGAGGCCTCGGTCTTCGTAGATGGCTCCAAGGTGGAGTCGGAAGGGAGATGTTCTTAATATAGGTATGAAGCAGCCGCATGAGTGTTTGGCGTCTCAGGCAGTCCTCGGCCAAGTACTTGCCTGTATTGAATACACACCATATACTCTAAGCATAATAGAAGGAATGACTAGTGCGGAGTTTATGGTAAGATAGTAACTAATATGGATTGCCAGGATTCTCCAGCCTGCCGTCAAGCGAGGAAGGACGGACAACTTGGTGGCTTTTATGCGAAAGGTTACAAAGTAGTATAACAGGGGTCATAACCGGGCAATACGCGACTGTTAATACCGCGTAAAAGTTTCCTTTAGAAGGATGAAACATAGTCATGGTCTCTATCTTGGTTAAGCGGTCTACGAGATCTTGAAAACTTTTCTCTGGGAGATGTTCTCAAATACATTCAACGGATGGAATGTTTCGAACTGGGAACATAATAATATTTTTTTAAAGTACCTTTATGTGTGGACACGCAAGGTTACTAGTTGGCACACAAAGGAGTAAATTCTAAAGGTGCTATTAAACGACATGTGCTGTCACTTTCAATGAAGTGGCGAACGAACCGCGAGACAAGTAGAAAAAAAAAAAAAAATATATATATATATATATATATATATATATATATATATATATATATATATATATATATATATATATATATATATATATATATATATATATGTATATATATAAATATCATATGTTATAGCAAACATAAATCCATTTTAATATTTTTTGCTTATATCTTTCATAAACTTTTCTTTCTTCTTCTTTTCTCTCTTTCTCTTTTGCCATTATTTCTTTGATTCCATTTTATTGGTACCATTTTTTTACACTCTACAGTAAATCATCGTGAAAGAGAAACTACTACAAAAAAGAAATTAAAAACCAAACTTGAGACGCAGTATTTACAAGCAACAACAAAGAAAAATATACAAAAAAAATAATAAAAAGAAAATACAAAACTCTAAATAATACTACTACTACAAAATGTTAAAAGTGTACATATGTATTTTTTAAATAGATATTTAAAACGCCTAAAATCCCTCAACTAATGACATCCATTAGCTATAAACGAAAAATTGAGGCAATTAAACTAATAGCTAACTCTCGTTATTTTTGATCCTGGAAAATTCCGCTTCATCATATTTGTTTCAGTGCATAATGTTAAGTTGATTTTCTTTAAGATTGAAGATGAAGACCAAGTGAAGATTTGATTAAACAAATTAAAAATTGTCATACGATTTTTTTGTTTAACGAAAAAAAAAATATAATTAAAGCTTTATTAATTAAAAACAAATATACATACCTAGTAGTAATTCTAGAAAAAAAACAACGTACAAGATAAATCGCCATGTATGAAAGCTATACATTTTTAAATTTACTCTTTCGCGCTACAATCATTCCCGGATTATTTGTAATAATTTGGCTAACTGGGTTGTAAGTATTGCTATCTCTCTCTCTCTCATACAGAAACACCACACTATAAAAACACCCTCACCCAAAACACACAGACACATTAATAATATATACCCAAGCCATATTTATAGAAGATAAAGTCAGTTGCTCAACAACAAAACAACGAGAATAGTGGTAATGCCGGCTCTCGTAAGACTTTTGAAACTCTCAGAGAATATTGCTATTAATGTTTTAATGTATTGTGTATATGTATTGTTAATACATGACATTGGCTCAGGGAAAACTCATGTACTGTTGAGATTTTATGTTTTGTGTAAAATATAAAATATGTATGACAAAATTTTATCGACTGAGCTTAGCTGGCTTTACCTTCCCTAACTCTACACTACATATACTCGTATATATCCAAAACAGACATTTTAAACTTCAGTATTTGTATTTTTGATATCTTTTCGTTATCTTTGTTGTTTTTGTTATAGGTTAATATTAGTTTGTTTATTTTTTCTCATTCTGTTGTTGTGCGTCATTTTCGTTTAATGTTATTATTTATATGACATTTAAAAATTTTTATAAATGCATCATATATTTACTACATTTCCTTTTGAGATAATCGAGTATCACTTTAGAATGGTACTGTGAAAAATCTGGTCACTACAAAACTGTAATTTGCAAGGAGTAGTTTGATAGCTGGTGTATTATTATTGTCTGTTATGCGGCTATTTTCTTTCTACAATGGTATGCAGGTTGTGGGGATTTTTGTTTAGTTTTTAAGTTTGTGGGTAATTTTTGTTACTAAGGCTTAAAAACTAAAAAAAAAACATGTGAATTTTACATATGTTAAACCCCATTTACGCTGCTCATTTAATTGTTCACATCAGCTGATTTTACAAAGGGAAAACACACTTTGCAATTCGATATTAGGTCTGTTCGCGTACATTTCCAGTAAAAATTTTCAGAAGAGTAAGCCTTTACTTTGATAAACATTGCTGTACCACTATTCCTGATAGAACCGATTGGAACTACGTTATCGCTGGTAACAGAAGTTACATAGACTTATGTACGGATGGTTCCAAACTAAACGACCAGGTGGGCTTTGGAGTGTACTCTAATGATCTAGAACTGGTCATATGGAAAAGGTTACCCAACCACCGCAGTGTGTATCAAGCAGAGATCCTTGCAATTAAGGAAGTGGTGGAATGGCTAAGATTTAATGTCATTACGACGATTGGCCTAAATGTCTTTTTAGACAGCCTGGTAGCCATTAAGCCTGTGGAGAATGTATTTCTGACACAAAAACCGCCCTCGACTGTCGCAGATCTCTCAACGAGATGGCTGAACAGTTCAAAATTCACCTATTCTGGGTGTCGGGCCACAGAGATATCCCGGGAAAAGCAGACTAACTTGCGAGAATAGGAACTACCTTACACATTCCAGGGATACTAGAATCTATGGGTATGCTTCTAGCGACATGTAAGTAAGTTTTCAAGGCCAGGCCCGAAGGGCAACGAATGATAGATGGTCACAAAGAGGGGATGCGGCCCCCTGGGACTTGACCCCAGATTTGTATATAAGTTAAGCTTTCTACTTTAAATTATATTTCATTTGATAACCATATTGCTCCAATCGCTAAACATGCTATTTTTTGGGGAGTGGGTTGGGCCTCGCTACCGGTGGGGTCAAATATTTATATCAAGTTCGTACTTTTCTCTTAAATACGTTTCATTTGATACCCATATTGTCCCAATCGGTAAACATGTCCGTTTTTGATGTTTTTGAGGTAGGGCGTCCCCCACAGTTATTTCACTCCAAAGTTTTATATCAACTTCGTTTTTTTAGGCTACCATAAGGTTGCATACAAAATTTCCCTTAAATCGATGTGCCCATCTCCGAGATCTGGCGTTTTTGAACATTGGGGTTCGGGGGAGGGTCCCCTCGCGGATATCACGAAATGAAGAACCCCTTTTTTCACGGGGGAACTAAACTCGACCATGTGTGAAAATTTCAACTCGGAACAAACAAACAAATCAAAACAGTGAGTTGTACTAAGGGCCCACATATACCAGCCCGAATTTGGTGTATATCAGGCAATTTTTAAATATAGCCGCCATATAGACCGATATGTCGATTAAGGGCATTTATTACCCGATTATTTCATGAAATTCAGAACAGTAACCTTTATTATACCCATTGAAATCCGACTCAAATGTGGTCCATATCGGGCTCTATTTACATATAGCTGCCATATAGACCGATCTGCGTATATAGGACCTATATGTCGATTAAGGCATTTATTACCCGATTATTTCATGAAATTCAGAACAGTAACCTTTATTATACCCATCGATCCGAATCAAATATGGTCCATATCGGGCTCTACATATATCTGTCATATAGACCGATCTGCATATATAGTATCTTAAGTCCATTTATTACCCGATTTCACTGAAATACAGAATATTGCGTTTTATTAGGCCAGTCGATATTCAAACTATATATGGTCCAGATCGGAACATATTTGGATATAGGCCTGCAACGGGCGCATTTCACTGAAATTTGGAACAGTGCGTTGTATTAAAACCCCAGAAGTTTGTCCCAAATATGGTCCAGATCGGGCAATATTTAGATATAGCTGTGATATAGATCGTCTCCAGCTTTAGGTTCTGAAGATCATAAAAGACGCATTTATTATCCGATTTCGATGAAATTTGAAACAGTGAGTTGCTTTAAGACTCCCTACATCTGGTCTAAAAATGATCCAGATCAGGCAATATTCAGATATAGCTGTCATATAGATCGATCAGCCGATTTAGGGCTTATGGACGTAAACGTCGCATTTATTATCCGATTTGGTGGAAATTTGAAGCATTGTTCTATTAAAACTCTCAAAATCACATCCGAGTATGGTCCAGATCAGACCATGTTGTTGTTAATGACGTAGCAACATCTTCATGTGAAGGTGACGATCCTCGTCAAGCTCCTATAGTTGAGCAAGCTCGTTCTGGCCCAAAGGACCGATCGCCGGGGAAACAGGGTGGCCATTGCTTATTTAAAGGCGCCAATCGATCGCCTTGGCACTCAGTATTTGTGCAAGAGCCGGTGCCGCCCGGCCTCTCACTGAGTCTCTCCGCTCGATACCGCTGATTGTTCGCAGCTACTCTGTATGGAGTATTCCACTATCCGCAGCCTGTGGACGCGCAGCTAAACTTTTCGTGACACCAAGGAACACATACAAATTGGAGCTCAAAGTTCCAGCTTGTGTGGTGCTCACAGTTATCCCGTGGCGGGAGGTCGAACCATATTTAGATATAGCTGTCATATGGACCGATCCTGCCGATTTAGGGTCTTAAGACTATAAAAGCCGCATTTATTTCTCGATTTCGCTGAAATTTGGAACTGTTACTTGTAATAAGCTTCTCGGCACCTGAACAAAATATTATTAAAACCGGCCTGTATTTGGATATGAATATGGATATAGTAGAGTTACAATAAAATAGAATGAGAAATGTATCCATGGTGGTGTGCATCAAATGTTCGACAGCGCCGGACTTATGCTTTTTTACTTGCTACATACTAGATTGTTTTAAGTGATCTAAATGTCCATTCACTTTTGCTCAACATGACCACCTTTCGCATTGAGGTCAAAAACCGAGTTACAAGCTGCACGAATGGAATCTGCAGGTATTTTGGAAATTTACTAGCATCTCGTTTGAGGTTTTTAAAGTCACCTTTTTTATTTGTGCTTGTTTTTCTATATATCGATCCTTTCATCGGATATTTTCAAATCTTTAACCATATGATTGCCATTACGGTCTGAATTAACTCGGCGAACGATTTCAGCTGTTGTGACAATTTCTTTTGAACCACGCCATGGCGTGGTTTTGGTGCGACACACAAACATTTTGTTCTCTTTGAGATGTGTGAGTTCACCAGCAATAGCCAGTAGCGATTTTCCTCCCAAATATGACGCTATCGCACTATTACAGCGGTCAAAAAAAGTATTCATCATTCAATGTTTTTTTTTTAATAAGTCTACAAAAGACAATTGGAATAAAAACATATTAAACTAATGATGCAGTAGTGCTTGTGTGATATATATGTACACAATTTCATTGTTTTTAAAGAAAAAAATAGTATTTATTGGAACAAAAAGGGCCATTTTACAGCTGAACACAAAAAATTAAACAAAAAAAGTATTCATCATTGCAAAAAAACAAAAAAATAAATAACATAATTTAAAAAAATTAATACTTTGTTATTCGACCACCGCGTCTTATAACTTCTTTTAAACGGTTTGACATCGATTGGACTAATTTAGCGGTTATATTTTGGTCTATATTAGTCCATTCCTCCATTATCACCTGTTGCATTTGACTCTTGCTCGAAAAATTGCGCGTTCTCAATTTGCGTTCGAGATGTTCCCAAAGATGTTCAATTGGGTTCAAGTCGGGACTTTGAGGAGGAGTTTTAATGACTTTGGGGCAGTTATACAGCATCCACATCTTGGTATTTAAAGCAGAATGTTTGGGGTCATTATCTTGATAATATTGAAAGTTATTACCAAGCCCAAGTTTTACAGCACTATCTTTTAAATTCCTCTTTAAAATGTCAATGTAATACTTATGATCCATTACTCCATTAATAATTTCAAGATTTCCCGCTCCTGAAGCCGCCATACACCCCCAAACCATTAAACCACCTCCACCATGTTTTACAGTAGCAACTGTGTTTCGTTCTTCAAGCTCTGTATTTGGTTTTCTGTACACTATGACCTTTCCATCGCACCCAAAAAGATTAAACTTGCTCTCGTCTGTAAAAATGACTGTTTTCCAAAATGATTCGGGCTGTTTTACATACATTTTTGCGAAGTTTAGCCTTTTCACTCGGTTTATTTTATTTATAAAGGGCTTCTTACGTGCAGTTCTTCCTCTGTAACTATGCCTTTTGAGTGTATTTCGAATTGTTTGTGTAGTAACTTCCTTCCCTAAATATTCCATAGTGTTTTTACGAAGAATGGTCGCATTTGTCTTCGGAGTTTTCTGAACTTGCCGCACTAGCCAACGCACATCTCCAACTGAAAGTGCTTTTGGTCGACCAGATCTTGGTTTATTGTCAACAGTTTTCGTTTCTGTCCACTTTCTGATGATGGATTGTATAGTAGATCGTGGTCTATTTAATATTTCACTGATAGTTTTTTGAGTTAAACCATTCCTGTGGTGTTTTATTATCAAAACTTTTACCTCATCAGAAACCTCGTTTTGCTTACGACCCATTTTGACAAAAACTATATTTTCAATGAAATTAAATATTTGCTGTCAAGGGCAAAGCCTCCTTTACTAAATAAAACAGAAAAGGGGGATTCCCAAATAATATTTGAATTTGACTTTGATGATAGCACATCAATGATGAATACTTTTTTTGTTCTGTTTTTGGTGTTATTATATAAAATTGCATTTTTTGCGCTAATTAAATTTATTTTTTGAATTTATTTTAAAACATATTACGAAAAATAAACTATTGCATAAAACTACATTATTTGTTTACTTTAAATTTTCTTCAATTACCCAAAATAAGTGAATTTATTATCAATTTTGCTAATGATGAATACTTTTTTTGACCGCTGTATGTTTGGACCCGATTACGAAGAACTATGTTTTTAAATAAATAAGAATCAAATGCTTTTGGTGGCTTGTAAACAATATTCTGTAGCTGTCATTTCTAGTTTGAGCTTGGAAACGTATCGTGTGACCAACCCTGTAGTTTAACACTTTCTTTTTTAAAAAGCATAGTTTAAATAGGTTCATTATATCCAAAGTTTATGTCCAGAAGCCAATCTGAAAGCCAATGTCCTCCTTTCTGCTACTTGTATCCAATTATTCACTATCTTGACCACTGTGTATGTAAATTCTCCCGTTTTAGGGAGTGCTCACTGTTAGGAGGTTTCACTGCCTTTATTTTTGTAGTTTTCAAATGATTTATTATAACACAAATTATTAATATGCATAGATAGTAAAAAAGCAACATTTCCTGATAGCGAATGAACTTTAATCTCTTCCATAAAACAAAATGTTTTTATTCCCAATGTATGTTTATTCCATAAGTTCTTCAATATATCGATATCAAGACAAGCCAAAATAGTAATTTTGTGATAAAATATAAACAAATCCGTAACTTCCACTAAGGAACAGCGGCAAACTTCTCACATATCAATGAGTGCAGTCCGATTCAAGTTTAAGCTCAATGATAAGTGGACTCTTTTTTTATAGCCGAGTCCGAACGGCGTGCCGCAGTGCGACACCTCTTTTGGAGAGAAGTTTTACACGGCATAGTACCTCACAAATGTTGCCAGCATTAGGAGGGGAAAACCACCGCTGAAAAATTTTCTGATGGTCTTGTCGGGATTTGAACTCAGGCGTTCCGTGTCAAAGGCGGACATGCTAACATCTGCGCTACGGTGTCCTCCTCCAATCTGTAACTAATAACCCTTGTTATACCCTCCACCATAGGATGGGAGTATACTAATTTCGTCATTTTGTTTGTAAAGCCTCGAAATATGCATCTAAGACCCCGTAAAGTATATATATTGGGTTGCCCAAAAAGTAATTGCGGATTTTTCATATAGTCGGCGTTGACAAATTTTTTCACAGCTTGTGACTCTGTAATTGCATTCTTTCTTCTGTCAGTTATCAGCTGTTACTTTTAGCTTGCTTTAGAAAAAAAAGTATATTTGATTAAAGTTTTATTAAAAATGCATTTACTTTCTTTTAAAAAATTACTTTTTGGGCAACCCAATATATTCTTGATCGTCATTTGATTTTAAGTCGATCTAGCCATGTCCGTCCGTCCACAAACTTTCGAAGCAGTAAAACTAGCCGCTTGAAATTTTGCACAAATACTTTTTATTAGTGTAGGTTGGTTGGGATTGTAAATGGGCCAAATTGGTCCATGTTTTGATATAGCTGCCATATAAACCGATCTTGGGTCTAGACTTCTTGAGCCTCTAGCGGGCGCAATTCTCGTCCGATTTGACTGAAATTTTGCACGTGGTGTTTTTGTTATCACTTCCAACAACTGTGTTAAGTATGATTCAAATCGGTTCATAATCTGGTATAGCTGCTATATAAATCGATCTTGGATCTTGACTTCTTGAGTGGCTAGAGGGCGAAATTCTCATCCGATTTCGCTGAAATTTTGCATGAGGTGTGTTGTTATGACTTCCAATAACTGTACTGAGTATGGCGCAAATCGGTACATAACCTGATATAGCTGCCATATAAACCGATCTTGGATCTTGACTTCTTGAGCCTCTGGAGGGCTCAATTCTCATCCGATTTAGCAGAAATTTTGCATAACGGCTTCTCTCATGACCCTCAACATACGTGTCTAATATGGTCTGAATCGATCAATAGCTTGATACAGCTCCCATATAAAACTATCTCCCGATTTTGCTTCTTGAGCCCCTACAAGGCGCAATACTTATCCGAATGAACTGAAATATTACACCATGACTTCTACAATGTTCAGCATTCAATTCATTTATGGTCCGAATCGGACTTTAACTTGATATAGCTCCAATAGCATAACAGTTCTTATTCAATATTCAAAAAGAGATACCGCGCATAGAACTTGACAAATGCGATCCTTGGTGGAGGGTATATAAGATTCGTCCCGGCCGAACTTAGCACGCTCTTACTTATTATACCCACCACCGTTGGGGGTATATTCACCGTGGGGGGTATATTCACCGTGGGGGGTATATTCATTTAGTCATTCCGTTTGCAACACATCGAAATGTCAAATTCCGACCCTAAAAAGTATCTATATTTCGGATCGTCGTAAAATTCTAAGACGATTTAACGATGTCCGTGTATCTGTCCATCTATCCGTCTGTCCGTCCGTCTGTTGTAATCACTCTAGATCCTTCAAAACTTGAGATATTGAGTTGAAATTTGGCACAGATACGTTTTTTTGATGCACGCTGGTTAAGTTCTTGAATGGTCCTAGTCGGACCATATTTGGATATAGCTGCTATATAGACCGATTTTTCGATAAAGGGTCAAATGCCTATAAAAACTTTATTTTTCATCTGATTTTGCTGAAATTTGAAATGGTGAGTAGTTTAAGGCTTCCCGACAACTGACCTAAATATGGATTAGATCAGGCTATATTTAGATATAGCTACCATATAGACCGATCTCCCGATAAAGGGTCTGAAGACCATAAAAGCTTTATTTATTACCCGATTTCGCTGAAATTTAAAACAGTGCGTTTTTTAAAGCCTCCTGACATCCGACCCTACTATGGTATAGATCGAAATTTATTTAGATTTAGCTGTCATATAGACCGATCTACCGATAAAGGGTCTGAAGGCCATAAACGTTTTATTTTTTAACCGATTTCGCTAAAATTTGAAACAGTGAATAGGTTAAGATCTCCCAACATCCGATCTAAATATGGTTCTGATCGGACTATATTTAGAAACAGCTGCCATATAGGCCGAACTGCCGATGAGGGGACTGAAGCCCATAAAAGCTTTATTTATTACCCGATTTCGTTGAAATTTGAAATGGTGAGTTTTTCTGAACCTCACGATATCCGACCTTAATATGGTTCAGATCGGTTTATAATTGGATATATCTGCAAAAAGACCAATATTTTGTTCTACAAAATTTAATGGTGACATATTGGGTTGCCCAAAAAGTAATTGCGGTTTTTTAAAAGAAAGTAAATGCATTTTTAATAAAACTTAGAATGAACTTTAATCAAATATACTTTTTTTACACTTTTTTTCTAAAGCAAGCCAAAAGTAACAGCTGATAACTGACAGAAGAAAGAATGCAATTACAGAGTCACAAGCTGTGAAAAAATTTGTCAACGCCGACTATATGAAAAATCCGCAATTACTTTTTGGGCAACACAATTTTTAGGTCACTCCGTCCGTGCCAAACTTGGGTGCTTAAGATATCCAATTTTCACCGGATTGTGACGAAATGGGGTTTAGATGTATACCCGAGGTGGTAGGTATCAAAGTTCGGCCCGGCCGAACTTAATGCCTTTTTACTTGTTTTTTTGTTATTGTTTTTGTTTCAACTTTATTCGGTTTCTGTAGTAGTTTACTGCACTTGCTTTGTTGTTCTACACCAAATCCAATCCAATCTACACTTTTCGTGATATCATGTCATTCAAAGTCATTCATTTCCTTCACTTGCTCATCTCCATAGAATTTGTAACGTAAATGCTGCTGCTGCTGTTGCTGTTGCCTTTGTTATGATTTATTAACAGACCAAATGCCCAGCAGCTTTAATTGAATTAATTGTAATTGTTGTTGTTGTTGTTTGCCTCATTTTTCCGCCTTTTCATTGCAGAATATCTTTAGTTACGGTACAAATAGGCCTATTGGCTTTCTCATTAGTATTCATAGTATTTCCCCTGGTATTCCGATACTCGGTGACGCTGCAAAGAGGCATCTTATTTTTAACATTTAGTAAGTATATATTAACCACCTGCTCTGCAAGTCTTTGAAATGGTGTAAACGCGATTGAATTTTGCAATTTGAACTTTATTTTGCAGTTACATATCCCAGAGATCTCGATTTAAGCAATCCCTCAAGTGTTGGCCTTTATGCAACGCGTAGTTTTTTCCTAAATGTTCCTGATCCCGATGTGGAAGATAATGTCTCGCAAGATAAGGATGACGGTGGCAGGACAAAACGTCATGTTCGCATTGGTTTGTGGCATGTACTACCGAAGCATGTAGTTAAGCGTTTTGCGAAGGAAATGCAGTTGAGTGATGTAAGTATTAACCTTAGGGGGGAAAATTTAGATGCTTTGGAAAAGTTTGAGAGAAGATAATATTCTTTGTGATGACAGAAACACTGATTGTATGCTTAGGTTAGATAAGGTTGAAAAGAGGGTGCAGATTTTAATCCGCCCCCTGCCACTATGGACATACACCTAAGGCAATCGTGGTCTCCGAGCCGATGAACAGCCATCACAATTTACCGTGGACGAAGTTACGAATGTCATCCGTGGCGCCAAATCATCCAAGGCGTTGGGCCCCGGCGGAATCTCTACATTGATGTTGAAGAACCTGGATTCACCTGGAGTTGAGTACCTTACTACTGTTCTCAAACTGGCTTTGAACACTCTTATAGTTCCCGAAGTCTGGAAAATGGGCAGAGTGATTCCGCTACTGAAGCCTGGAAAGGAGTCGAGTTTGGAGCAGTCGTCTCACCAGTAGCAAAGAGGCTGGAGGCATTACTCCTCCCGAGCCTCGTAGGAGAATTTCCATTCGCCGAGCATTAACATGGATTTCGAAGACGGCATAGCACAACAACAGCTTTGCATGCCATTACTCCTCCCGAGCCTCGTAGGAGAATTTCCATTCGCCGAGCCTTAACATGGATTTCGAAGACGGCATAGCACAACAACAGCTTTGCATGTCATTACTCCTCCCGAGCCTCGTAGGAGAATTTCCATTCGCCGAGCATCAACATGGATTTCGAAGACTGCATAGCACAACAACAGCTTTGCATGCTTCAATCACATTTGCCGTGGCTTCAATCAGCCCAGGCTATGTGATAGGTCGGACCTCGTGGCACTGGACCTATCGAAGGTATTCGACACGGTCAGCCATGCCAAATTATTTGAGGGCATCGCCGACACGTCCCTCCATCCAGGCCTGAAATGCTGGGTCGCGAATTATCTGTGTGGTCGCCAATCATTTGTGGAATTTAGCGATAAGAAGTCGAAGCACGGTAGAGTGAAACAGGGAGTTCCCTAAGGTGGGATGATATCTCCGTCACTGTTTAACCTCTACCTATCCTCCATTCCACCCCCTCCAGACCTGCCCATGTCTTGAGGACCTTGCGTCTACTTTTGACTTGATCGCAAATTGCTGTGGCATGTGGGGAGAATGTGTAAGAGCTGTCAAATGTGACGCCAAGTATTTTGGGACACTTGATCCATTTCTCCATCGACCATCACAGTCAGCTCGGTATTCACCTCACGCGTTTTTGTAGTGAACAATGTGACTGAAGATTTGGTGGCAGATTTCTTGCAGCGAAATATTAGGCAAGTTCGTTGCGGTACACGTTCAACCTATCGCAGGTCTCTATTTCCTCCATTCGCATATTCCTCCTATCGCAGGTCTCTATTTCCTCCATTCGCATTGAGACCTGCTATAGGTTGAACGTGTACCTCAACGAACTTGCCTCATATTTCGCTGCAAGAAATCTGAAGATATCTGCCACCAAATCTTCAGTCACATTGTTCACTACAAAAACGCGTGAGGTGAATACCGAGCTGACTGTGATGGTCGATGGAGAAATAAATCAAGTGCCCCAAAATACTTGGCGTCACATTTGACAGCTCTTACACATTCTCCCCACATGCCACAGCAATTTGCGATAAATTCAAAAGTAGACGCAAGGTCCTCAAGTCACTTGCTGGCAGCACTTGGCCGGTCTGTGGTAAGTTATGCAGCGCCAGTGTGGTCTCGTCAACTTTGTGACACGCAGTGGAAGAATATTCAGATCTGCGAGAATGCCGCCCTCCGAACTGCGACGGGCTCTCTCCTCAGTTCTCATGTGGCAAAGATCCTACCAGTGCGAAGACATAACTACATGCTGTCTAAGCAATACCTTTTGGGCTGTTATCGCAGAGACCATCCAAATCATCATCTTGATATCCTCCGCCCAGAAGCCTTAAGGCTACATGATCTAGAGCGTGAGGTTCAGCGCTACAAGAGAGTACCTCTACATCAATCGCCATATCAATCAGGTCTAGACAACATTCATGCAGACACGGTAGCAGATGCGGTAAATGGCTACCGGGTGTATGGAGTCCTTGGAGAACGACCGACTCCCATTGCAACTGAAGAAATTGATCTCCCCCGGCAAAACAGAGTGGTTCCCGCTCAATAACGTTCCGGCAGATCCAGCCGCCTCAACTCCTACAGAGCAAGGATTGATAACGACCTGCAAGATGTATGTCCCGATTGTAACCAGGGACCGCACGATACACGTCACCTGTTTAACTGCCCGGCCAGACCCAGATCCCTGTGGACGCACCCCATCGTAGTCGCAGAGTACCTGGGTCTTGACACTCAACATAATCAAACAGACGAAAGATAGAACACAATAAACTGCTACACCAACAGAAACAACTGGCATGAGGCAAATAAATATTCCCACTCTCTTTTCAATCTAATCTTTCCTATCTAACCTAACCCAAATTCGCTTACCTATGTAAGTTTCGTCGCATAATTTATGCATTTATGAGGTATGGAACAGTTCTGCTCGCCACCTATCGGATCCTGCTGCCTTATTTATTTATTTTTATTTATTTATTTATTTGATAAAAATGTAATGATAGTACAACAAGCATTACTTATAAATTACAGTACTATCCGATATATGTCAATAACTAATAGTTTCACAAAAATAATACTATTACATAGGTATTTAAGTATAAACAAAGAAATTAATGATTAAAGAATTATACAGAAGATAAATAATTATTAGTGTAATTTGATGTATATATTAATAAATGTGAGCTAATATTTAAAGGGTCAAAATTAAATTACTTCCTAAGTGAGATGATGTTTTAGCTTAAGTTTAAAGTTCTTTTCATTAGGACTATTTCTTAAATTGATTGGGAGGGCGTTCCAGAGACGAATGGTGTAAACAAAAAATTGTCTGTCACATACCAAGTAGTTACTTTGCAGTGGAACCATGCAATTGGTTCGAGAAGATCGTGAGATTTCCAACCGGTCGTAAAGATATTTGGGTTCATGTGTATAAATTAAGCGATGCATGAAAGTCAGTGCACGAAATTTCAAAAAATTTTCAAATTCCATCCCATAAAACTGTCTAGAAGCCGATGATATACTATCCGCACGTCTGATACTATAAACAAATCGTGTAATGTCATTCGAAACTACTTTTAATTTACGCTTATGGACGTAGTCACATTCTGCGTATATCTCACAACAATACAAAAGTTTAGGTAGTAAATAGGCATGAGCAATTGCGTGACGCACACTGAATGGAATATATTGGTGAATAGACCAAAGAGTCCGTAACATACCATAAATCTGTCCTATAGCCAACTCAATATGCCTATTCCAGGACAGAGTATTGTCAAATAATACCCCTAAATTCCTTGCAGTCTGCACATACTCAATGGTCTTGTCACCTAAGGCAAGCCTAGGCAAAGACAATGTATCTATAGACTTTCTCGAGATAACAATGCACTTCGTCTTATCAGGATTCAACTTCAAGCCATTCTTGGTTGCCCAATCACTGATGGCAATTAACTGCAAATTAATCCACGCCACATATGACCTTGTATCACTCGTCCTGCAAGAGAAACACAATTGCACATCATCAGCGTATAAGTGCATGTCATATCCATCAGGTATGCTTGCAATATCATTGACATATAATGAAAATAATAGTGGTCCCAGCACAGAACCCTGAGGAATACCACGAGTAAGCTCCAAGAAATCAGACATCATACCGTTAGAGTAAACAGCCTGTGTGCGCCTGTCCAGATATGATGCAATAAACCGAACTGCTGTGTCGTCAAAATTAAACAAGGTTGTAAGTTTAGATGCCAATATCGTGTGATCCACGGAATCGAATGCCTTAGAGTGGTCTAATAGGACAAGAAAGCTTACGTGGTTATCATTAATATTGCGTCTAATATTTTCGACTACATCAATAAGTGCAGTCGTACAACTACGGCGTTTACGAAACCCAGATTGCCTATCTGATAAAAGGAAATTCCTGGTTAAAAATGTATTTATCTGATCATACACAATATTCTCAAATGCCTTAGACAAGAATGGCAAGATCGCAATTGGTCTAAAATCATTATTGGACTTAGGTACCGGAATAACCTTTGCCCTCTTCCAGCCACTGGGAAAGATCGATGACAGAAGTATATAGTTAAATATATGTGTAATAAATGGTAAAAGATTCGGTAATATTGGTTTCAGAAAGTTAGGGTCAATACCATCGACACCTGTGGCATTGGATTTTATCCTCAAAATTGACTCCAGAACGTGCCATTATCGTGCCATTGCAAATTTTCATAGTATTTCCTTCAAAATACGTGTGTCTGCTGTATTTTCTACAAATCGCATCAACTCTTCCCTCTCCTCACTGTTAACCATTGTTATTGTCATTCTTTTGTAACTTTTTACCAACTGCTTTTGTCTTTCAGGAGGCCCATGAGGATCTGAGAAATGTCACCGAAGTCAAAGACCCAAACATCGATCAATTGGAAACTGTGATAAAATCCTCCTTCCCCTTGGTTAATTCCGAAAATGAGCAACAATTCTACGAACGTATGCTGGCAATACCAGGTAATACAATTGTTCTCTATCTACACGGCAATACAGCGTCAAGGGGATCAGGACATCGCTTGGACGTTTACAAATTGTTGAGAAATTTAGGCTATCATGTGATATCATTTGATTATCGAGGCTATGGTGACTCAGATCCGGTATCGCCCACAGAGGAGGGTGTCGTACGAGATGCTATGACGGTATACAATTACATCAGTAATTTGACAATGAATCCCATATTTATATGGGGTCATTCATTGGGTACTGGGGTGGCAACAAATATGTTGGCACAGTTAAACTATTTGGATGATAAAGCAGCCAGAGGTGTTATATTGGAGGCTCCGTTTACTAATATCAAAGATGAGATACGTATGCATCCATTTGCAAGAGTAAGTAATGAAGAGGGGAGGTGGATCACTGTGTTATTGATGTTGTTTTTCTCCATTCTATAGCCTTTTAAGCATTTACCTTGGTTCGATCACACCATTGCCCGGCCCATGTATACCAATTCGTTGCGCTTTGAATCCGATCAACACATTAGTAAATTCCAACAGCCCATAATGATATTGCATGCCGAAGATGACTATGTGGTACCCTTTCAGCTGGGCTATAAACTTTATCGCATTGCTTTGGATACCCGAGGCAAATCCTGGGGTCCCATAGAATTTCATCGTTTTGATGGTTCCCGCAAATTTGGCCACAAATACATTTGCTATGCACCAGAATTACCAGAACTTATTAAAAATTTTGTCAATAACTACCATAAGGATATCTTCTAAGTGAATTCGTCATATAATAATTAGTGTGTGTCTAAAGTCATTATGGAACCACCTAATCCAAAAGTGGTACATGTATAGACAGACAGACAGTGAAAACAGTCGTATCAATAATACATGTGAAAAAAAATAAATTGATAAAATGTAGCTTTAAAAATGTTTGTAGTCAAAGAAAAAACAAAAACAAAAAATTAAGAAAATGAAATTAATCTGATGTCACTTACACTCCCTCCATGACTTTAATCTTGTTTTTTTTTATATATATATGTATATGTACTATTATAAAATTTTGTATTTAATGATTTTCAAGCATGATTTACTTATGCCACTATTTTGTTGTCAATTGTATTGCAAATCGAATTTTCAATGACTTTTCCAAGCGAACCACATTGTCAAACAACATGCATCACCTTCGCTTCTTATGGCATCATTTTATATTCACTCCTCTGCCATCGTTGCAGAGTTTTAAGTCATAGTATTTAATAAACAAAAAACGAAACAACTTTCCAAGAAAAGAAAAAAAAACTCAATTCAATAAATGAATAAATTATTGTTTAGTGAACAAAAAATTCAAAACTAAAGTAATTTTAAAATAAATGTTTATATTTATTTATTTACAAATGAATTCATTGTTAGTGCAATGCCGAATTAATAGAATAGCCGAACCGGGCCCACTCCGCTTCGCTTTCTGTAACTCTCTTATATCTTTTTAGGTTGGGGACACTTCGCCCTGAATGCGGATATCGAATTCGTGCCATTGTAGTCTATGACGCTGAATACGTTTGAATCATGGCGAGAACAACGGACAAAACGGTGTTCATCCCCTCTTAATGTTGGCGACATTTGCGAGCTACAATGCCATGCAAGGCCATTTAAAAAATGTTCCCCAAAGAGGTGTCGCACTGCGAGACGCCGTTCGGACTCGTCTATAAAAAAGGTCCCTTATCATTGAGTTTAAACTTGAATCGGAAAGCACTCATTGATGTGTGAGAATTTGCCCCTTCTCGGTTCCTGGTGGTAATGTTGTTCCTTAGTGTAATATTCTCATTAGGGGAGGGATGGAACCTCAGACATTTGGACACAAATATGGATATCAAATTCTTGCTGCACTTCCAAATCCCTTTAATTTGAGCCCCATATTTCTATGGCCGGTAAATATGAATCGTTTGGAGGGTGCTTTGGGGAGGCCACAGGTTTGCACCGAAAATATTGGGTTGCCCAAAAAGTAATTTTTCATATAGTCGGCGTTGACAAATTTGTTCACAGCTTGTGACTGTAATTGCATTCTTTCTTCTGTCAGTTATCAGCTGTTACTTTTAGCTTGTTTTAGAAAAAAAGTATATGTGATTAAAGTTCATTCTAAGTTTTATTAAAAATGCATTTACTTTCTTTTAAAAAATCCGCAATTAATTTTTGTTTCCTTCCAGACCAACCTACACAATATGCGAAAATTTCGAGAAAATCGTTTCTGCCGTTTTTCAGTCTATACGGAACAAACAAACCGAGTCCCATATATCCGTGATTGGCTAATATGCCCATTTTGGGCGTTTTAGTAGGGGTGAGGTAACCCCTTATATACCGACATGAATTTGTATGTCAGAATCGTTATTTACTCCCGCATACTTTTCATTTGATACCCATATTGTCCTTATCGTCGGTCCACTTTTGATTTTGGGTGGTGTTTTTGGGGTAACGGTGGAGGGTCCGCCCCCCTCCGTAATCTATATATTATAAAGCCAATTCCTACTTCCTGACCATATTTGTAATATACTCCAGAATACCTTTCATTTGAGTCCCATATTGTCATGATCGTCAAATAACCCTATTTTAAGGGATTTTTGGGGCTGTGGCGGTCCCCCATGTACTTGGACCAAACTTTTTTTTATGAAATTCGTACTCTACTCTTAAATACCTTTCATTCCCGATCGTTCCATTTTAATTTTTGGGTAGTACTTTTGGGGTAAGGGGGAGGGTCCCCCCTCCCGATATCAAAAAAATTATATAGTCTATGTTTCCTTCCAGACCAACCTACACAATCTGTAAAAATTTCAAGGTAATCGGATCAGCCGTTTTTGAGTCTATGCGAAACAAAGACAAATTTAATTTTATATATAAGATATGAAATCCATGGATAACCAAGAAAAAGAATAGGGATAGAAAAAACCAAGTCATAGAAAAACTGACTTCCTTAAACGGACTTAATCCGCAAACGGATTAAGGACTATAATTTGTGTATCTGGAACTGAAATGACGGAAGTCCTAGGGAACTTTTTAGATTTCCTCAGGATATAGGTTAGGTTGAAAAGAGGCTGCGGATATTAGTGTGCCTCATTCCTCTATGGAAATACACCTAAGCCTCTGCGCTCTAAATACTAAAAAGTAACCTCGATAAAATCAAGGTCATGAATTTTGTGCGAATCAAAAAATCCCTAATTGTTGAAATTGGTATCCAATATGGGCGACGTTTTTTAAATTTCTAAATCTGAACCGATTTTAACCAAAATTCGTAGCTTTCATCTAAGGACTAGAAAAGTGATATATAGAAAATTTTGTGATGATTGGGTACATAATTCGATCTCCACCTTGGTTGCAAAAAAAAAAAAAACGACAGACTGTCAAACGGTAAAGAAAGGTAATTTTTTATGCCATTGTATGGTACCCCAAAACACGAAATTGGTGTAAAATTTTGGCGGCAAATAACCGTCCCCCCAGGTCCATCCCCAAAACCATGAACGGACATGTTTAGCGATTGGGTCAATATGGGTATTTAAGAGTAGAATATGAACTTGGTATACAAATTTCACCATAAGTGTTCGGGGGTGTCGCCCATTCCAAAAAAAAAAAACACCCCGAACAGGACACTTGCTCCGCTTTGGAAATATAGGCATCAAATGAAAGGTATGTAAAAGTAGTGTACAAACCTGACAACAATATATGCCTTGGTGTCTGAGAAGACTGCCCACCCCCCAAAATCCCCCAGCTAGGCATATATACCAATTGGGACAATATGGATATCAAATGCAAGGTATTTAAAAGTAAAGTAAGAATCTGAATCTCCTCACCCCTCAACAGGACAAATTTACCCACTGGGACAATATGGATATCAAATTAAAGGTATTTGGAAGTTGAGTATATAAGCCTTGAAATATGATGATATGAAAGTGGATAACGACTAAAAAAATTTAATTAGCATGGATCTGAACGAGATCGGTAGCCCTGAATGTCTTGATCATCAGCTTGAAAATGCTTAAAGAAAAATCCATTTTATGGTGTAGCGAAGTGCATCGTGCCAGCTCGTTACATATAAATATGTACTTTGTTTTACTTTGCTGTGACCTAAAATTCTCAACTTGATCCATAGTAAGTTCTTACTACATCCAACTTTGAAAGTCGTGTTGGTACAAGTTAACATTGACAATTTTCATAATATTACGTATTTTGTTTATTGCGATCAGAAGAATAAATGGACGGTATTCGTTTTTCTACCCCTCTTTTTTATATAATGAATATCATTATTATTGTCTGCATATTTTTATACCCTCCACCATAGGATGGATTACTTTGATGTTTAATTCTTCGGTAACATTGTTGCCTTTCTTCTGATTCCGGAATAGACGTTTTACCTCTCTGTACTTTTTTCTCGAAAGCTCTGCTTCGACTGGAGTGTTGCTAGCTCAATCCATATGGGACGGCCTCTTATGGTGGCAAAATTGTCCGGCCGTTGATATTCGCCTTCGTTGGTTGCGAAGAATTAATATGTTACTAACTGACCTTTACTGGTACAACAACCACTAAAGACCAAAGGACAACATCTACTTTAAAACATTTAAATTCTAATTCACAAAACTGATCTATTAGTATAAAGCCCCAGAGTTGTATGAATTGCTTTTAACATATGGGCCGGCAAGAGTAGATAAGCCAAACTTTTGCAACCCTGAAACACAACTGTATATTCCGGCACGGTTAATTATGAGTAGTAGCACACGGGCTGGAAGTTTCAGCTCCAATCTTTGTGGTGTTCACAGTTATCACGAAAAGCTTAGGTGGGCCGTATGGAGCATTCTACTATCCGCAACCAGTAGCTGTATTGCATTCGCACACAATCAGCGGTATCTAATGGAGAGCCTATGATGCTCGATATGACAAGGCGAGTTATTAGAGCCTTTAAATGACCATCATGTTCTCACGACGACCGGAACGAGCGTGCTCACCTATAGGAGTTTGACGAGAATCGCTAACTCCCCATGCAAATCTTGCTACTACAACAACAAGTGCTGTATACACAATGCAGAGAGTGTAGAACTCTTAATTCAAATATAGCAGTTTGATATTTGCTAAATAAAAAGTTATCATAAAATTCTCTAAACTATCTAATGCAAGTTAAGACAACTGTTTTGTTATTAAACAAATTGAAATGGTTAATTTGGTGGCGGTTTTATGAAGGCCTAGAAACAACTACTACTTAACACATTCAAATTTCTATTCTTGTAACTGACCCATCGGTATGAAATATACAGAGTTGTATTTGTCACATACAACATATGGGCTGGCATGAGTAGATAAGACAAACTTTTGCAACCCTGCAACACAGCTGTATACTCAATGATGGAAAAGAGAGCGAAGTGCTCAGAAACAAAAGATTAGCAGTTCAGAAGCGGTTGGTATTCGCTAATTCGGGCAAAAATTATTAAATTCTATTTAGCAATAAATATCCAACAATAAAACTATAAAAATTCATATGGGAAAACTTCAAACATATATAAATTATTGAAAATTAAATTGTGCTAAAAAAATTAGTTACAACTAAAAATGTTTTTATATTTTCAACAAATTAAGTGAAGTTAAACGAAATCAAACAAATTGAAACATTGCAGACAGATTTAAAAAAACAAAAAAAAATTGTTATTGTCTGCAGCAGGGACCCTTGAGGAAATGATGCTCTATTTTTTTGAATTGTTAAGAACCAATTCTTATGTTTAATCTTATAATATGTTAAGTAAAATTTTGAAATATTATGCATACTCTTGAAACTTTAAAGGAGTGTTCCAAGACCATCCTTGTATAAAGACTCCATTAAATTATCCTTACCATATTTATTACAACTATTCTCTTTTGTGTTTACTTTCGTGAGTGGAGATTCATTTTCTCTCTGTTCGTTCGTACGTTCGCTCTCTCCCTCTCTCTCTGTCTTGTTGAAGTGTCATTTCCTCATTCCCTCGAATAACTCGTTAGTCAAACAAACAACCAACTCCGATTACTCCAAAAGAAATTTTAATATTTAATAAAAAATTTATAATAAATTAATTCATATTACAGTGTGTGAGAGTGTGTTGTGAAAAAAGTAAATTTCTCACTCAGCCATTAATCAATGCGCTGTTGTCTGTCTATTAACATGAATAAGTTCCTCCAACGAAACATACTTCACCCATAGAAAAGAGTAAGTGCAGTGTCGACCAACAGTAGTGAGTTGAGTGTATACTTCCTGGAAGGTCTTAAAAAAATTAAAAAAAATTGTGAATTTTTGTGCACTAAATAGAAAAGAAAACCCCTTCCTTGGAGTTGGCTAGAAAACTCGGTGGAACAGTGCAAGAGTAAGAAGAAGCATTCAGGAAGAATGTTCTCTATACACCGACCCAGAGTTTTATTGAGAGTTTGTGTGTGTGCGTCGCCGTTTGTGTGAAGTATTTATACACGACACATAAAATTATATTCCCTTATTCACCGCCGCCGCCCTACTGCTGCTGCAACGGCGACGACTTTTTGGCGCTGCGCTGACTGTGCACGAAAAGCAGCAACAACAAAAACAACAACTTGCGATAAACAGTGTCATATCACCCAACAAGAATTCCCTTTTTTCAATTTGCCCAAGTGAAATGGAGTGAATGTTGTCCAAAACGGATTGACTTTGTGTGTGTGTTTAAACTTCAGCGTCGAGCCCTTGTGTTTCTTGTTGTTGCTGTTTGTTTTTCGCGTATGTGTGTGAATTTGTTTGTTTTCTCAAAACTTCTGCAGCGGCAGCGACAGCAATAACCGGCCGCAGCAGAGAGCGAAATAGTGCAAATGTTTCATATGTATATAGTGATGAGTGAGTGTGTGAACTTTGTGTAAAAGATAAACACCGATAAACATCCAGAAATACCAAAAACCCCCACGAAACGCAACGAAACATTTAAAGAAGGGGGCAGGCAAATTCGCAAGCTCAAATTAATTTTGATTTCCGTATTACTCCTCCCTCCCTCCAGAAAAAAAATCAAAATTGAAAAAAACAAAGATAATTTGTGTGAAAATTTTCAATAAGGATTAAAATTTATCTCATTCGCCCCGAAAAAGAAAGGATATCAAAACCTCGCTCGTTCTATTGTACAACGAGAGAGTGAGAGAGATTTAAGAAGGAGAGTGTAATAAGTTTGCAGTGAGAAAAAGGACTTTCGACGGCGGTTGTTCTTGCAAAAATATTGCTCGCTTTCACCATAATCACATAAGCTGCAATAGATTAGCAGTTGTCTTCGTGTGAATTTAACCAAATTATGTGGTAAGTACTGCAACTAAAACTTTTTAATTTTGCCCCCCTGCGTTTGTTTACAATATAACTGACAGTGCAATTTTATTTTAGTAGTGCTCAATGGCCCCACCACAATTCTTCTTCTTGTTTTTGTTGTTGGCGGCGGTCTTATTTGAAATTAGTCCAGAATGTCAACGCGCATGTTAGTAGATTCATTTGCCATCTTTTTCAGGCATCCGAATAAAAAAAAAGAAATGAACGAACGAGAATATATAGAGAGTAAGAATTTTTCCCTGTTTTTAGATTTTCTTACAGTCTTGCTGTTACATCGCTAACACGCCCTTTTTATTGTTGTTTTGATATAGATTTTCTTATCAAAATGAGGCTTAAAAGGAAAAGCTTGGAAAAACTACTCGTATGTTGACTTATATTAGAATATCAAAAGGACCTTCAAGAAATTAGAGTTTTTCTCAAAAATCAGGAAAATGAAGGGGACCCAGAGTAGGTGAAGCCTTAGATAAAACGAATAATCATAAACTTTCAAAATAATATAATTTAAATTATGGCCGTAGTTAATGAGACCCTCCCTAAAATAAAAAATATATAGATTGGGTGAATATATACATGCTTATGTATGTTTGCGCAAACATTTGTAAAACCATTGAATTCCTAAATGACCATTAAAATAACCAAATTATGTAAAAATGCGAATTTTCAACATATCCACGTATGTATGTCTCATTGAGAAACATCGAGGATACATCTTTCCTATCAATGAATGTTGACCGATTTAGGTTTTTTTTAAAGATAATCGACTTTCTCCTTGGGCTGACTCCGAATGGTAATCCGCTGAGCGACACCTCTTTGTAGAGAAGTTTTACATGGCTGAAGATCCTTTGTTACAGCAGTGTTTTGTGTTCGCCTGTTTGGTTCTGCTCAATAACCAGATCCAGAAATTCTCCGACTAAGTCGAGTGGGTTTGGCTGGGTAGTTAAATAGGTGACGTGTTTTTTTGTGGTGCGAGGTCACCATCGGCACACATCCCGCACATTGTCATCAATCCTAGCTCTGTAGGAATTGAGGCGGCATATGCCAAAACGCAACTAAGACTGAACTACTCTGGTTTGCCGGGGGAGGTCAATTTCTACAGGTGCAATAGGTGGCGGTCGGAGATGCAGCTTAAGACTTAGGTTGTCTCGATTTTGTGGTCGTTCGCATGTTATATGACACGATGAGAAAACCGGTACAAAAAAGCGGTAAATTGGCATGGCTGTCTATCGGCTCGGAGACCACGGATGACTCTACTGCTAGCTTTGTTAGTTGCGGGATGCTCTATAAATTAATAGCTGAATGACTCGGTGCAACTCTTTGGGCAACTCACAGTTTCATCGCCATATGTGATTTAGGACTTGCCATTCCTTCTTCCGAGATGCGAGAGTGACTTAATACTAGACCACAGCTTTCCTATATCGGTACCGAGGTTACATTGCTCTAAGTGTTCTTTACGAATATTCGGCTTATATTCGTTAACCACCCATTAATTTTCAGAACCAGCTCGTGGTTTCTGGGGTAGCAGGGGTCTAGTGCAACGAATTCCACCACACTCATCTGCACATCAATCCCATGGCAGCCAGTTGTACGTACCGGATTGACCCGATGGAATCCTTCATCGGCAAGGACTGCCGCCTCGGCGTATAAAAAATTGCTACAACAACAACTAAAACTGGCTGGTATGAAGAGAGTGACTGCTGCGTTAATGTTGTTTCGGAATTTCCTCACAGCAACTTACCACCTGAGGGGATGGCTGCTTTCTGAAGCGGCGATGGGTATATTTTCTGAAACCGACCCAACCGGCCTTCTTCTAATTGATATACATACGTCCCGAGCTCAGAGGTATTGAAATCAGGTGGTCAGTGAAAGTTGAGTATTATGGCAAGGTGGTTTGATTGCCAGGATACCTCACTCAGATGATTAGAGTATGCAATAGAAATGTCTGGCGGGCGGCTGCGCCTTCTCATAAACCTTACAAACCGTGGAGCCGCTAATCTACTTCGCCTAAACTATGCCCCGCCATACGAAAACGGAGAAATTGCCGTGAAACGTGATGCGTTTTTTTTTATTTTGTTTATATGGCCAATTTCGTAATCCCAATCCGTAGGCCAATGTTTCTAGGTCACAACTGCCAATCGGTAGTATATATCTCGGCAGTACCGGACTTGACTGCTATCCGCATACATTCAATTAAGTGGTCACTAGCTCCAGGCGCAGACGATTCTCGCACGGACCAGAAGCGCACAGAGAAGGCACTCTGGGATGTGGCTCTTCCATGACAAAAAAGGACGAACGCGTACACTGAGACGGCAGCTGCTGGCTGATGAAGGGTTCCATCAGGTCAATCCAATACAGAGAATCCATGGGATTAATGTTCGTAGAACATAATTCTGGCAGGTCTGAATAGAGCAGGCAAACTATCGATGTAGTTGTTGATATTTCTAATAATAAAAATCGATAGTATACATATTAGAATTAATTTCCCATCACCTACATACATGAAAGTAAAAATCATGAGATCGATTTATAGAGAAGTGATATCAAAGCACAAGCCGAATAGAAACAAGTTTGATAAAGTAAGTTGGAAGTCATGGGAGAAATCATTGTACAAAATTTTTGCCTTAACGTACGAAAATTACGCCCTCTATAGGCACAATGTCTTATAGGAAAAATATCAATTGATATTCAGGCAAAAATATAGTGATATCGGTATTTTGCCATCTTTACGTCAGAATCGCTTTCCACTGCGTGTCGCGTGATGATTTCAAACTTGAATGTCTAAAATCCATGCTTTGACATCTTGCACCTCGGTATCAATCCTTGCTCTGTAGGAGTTGAGGCGGCTGCATCTGCCGGAACGTAATTGAGACAGAACTACTCCGGTTTGCCGGGGGAGGTCAATTTCTTTAGGTGCAATGGAAGGCGGTCGTTCTCCAAGGACTACATTCACCCGGTAGCCAGTTACCGCATCTGCTACCGTTTCTTCATGAATGTTGTAGCGCTAAACCTCACGCTCTAGATCATGTAGATCTACCTTAAGGCTTCTAGGCGGTGGATATGTATCCACAAGATGATGATTTGGATAGTCTCTGCGTTAACAGCCCAAAAGGTATTGCTTAGACAGCATGTAGTTATGTCTTCGCACTGGTAGGATCTTTGTCTCCTGATGGAGGTGGTCCACATGAGAATTTAGGAGACAGCCCGTCGCAGTTCGGAGGGCGGCATTCTAACAGATCTGAATAATGTTCCACTGCGTGTCACAAAGTTGAGACCACACTGACGCTGCATAACTTACCACAGACCGGCCAATTGCTTTGTACCTGGTCAACAAGGTTTCTTTGTGCCCCAAGTGCTGCCAGCAAGTGACTTGAGGACATTGTTTCTACTTTTGACTTTATCGCAAATTGCTGTGGCATGTGGGTAGACTTTTGTAAGAGCTGTCAAATGTGACGCCAAGTATTTTGGCACACTTGATGGTTGGAATCATTTCTCCATCGACCATCACAGTCAGCTCAGTATTCACCTCACTCAGTATTCACCTCATGCTGCGTGTTAGACTTTCAAAGCGAAGAGCGTTTATAACAGTTTAAGTTGCTTTTTTCTCTCCATTTAATTGAGGATAATTGCAATTAGGATATATTTACAGTGCTTGTAATAATGGATTTACGTCGAGAAGGTTACACGGTGTAATTATTTATAACCGTTTAAAAATAACATCTCTAGTCACTTTGGAACTTCAAGTCAGTCAAAAATTTTGCAACCAAAAATGTATAAAATAATAAGGTCATCTTTGAAATGAGAGAAAACTCAACAGCTAAGAACCATAAATTTTTAGCCAGAATGTTGCTTTGCACTAAATACGATAAAAGAAAAGGCCATGCAACAACAACAGCAACAACGAAAAGATTGTTTTTTAACTCAATAATAGCGAAAACAAACAATAAATAATAAAAGAGCAAAAATAAGCAAAGCAATAAGCAATATTTGTTAGATGGATGTTGTTGTAAAAACCGTTTTAGTTCTTTGAGATATAAGCACGAACTTAACACAAGCACACACATACACAGACAAGTATATTCCCCGATCTTGATAGAACTCAGTGCTGGTAAGCACAAGTAATCAAACTATAAGAGAGGCCTTTTTGAAATACAAGAAATGGCAGAGAGAAAAATTACAAATTGAAGTCAACCTATAAACAACTTACATATATCGAAAATGGGAGAAACCAATCAAAAGTGAAACTCCTGGCGGATACTCCACTTAACAGGCAACAGTCAGAATATGTAGCATCAAATTCAAGTTATCATGTAAATAAGGATTATTGTACTTTTTATCTTTAGCAGTTTTTGAAGCTACCTTCGTTACTATGTTGTTGTCGTTGTTGTTGTACCAGTATGTTGTACACTGAGGCGGCAGCCCTTGCCGATGAAGAAATCCATCGAGGTCAATCCGGTACGCACAACCGGCAGCCATGGGCTTGGTTACTATGTATTCTCATTCTGTTTTTACTGTTAAAAAAATTCTCCTCACAGATGGAGCCTTCTTACAATGGTAAAGATTCTGTTAAATGATAAGAGGGCATGCCTTTATTCAAAACAAGCAGATCGTTTAGTTTGTTTTCTAACCTTTGTTAATTAGTTCTATCCGGTCCGATTATAGCTTAGTACAAAGAGAACTTTTCAAAACAATCAAAACAGAAAAACGTTTAAGATACTTTACTCAAGAGTTAATAATGTTTTATAGCAAAGCGTTGCTTCTTCAAGGCCTCAAAACTTAAGCCCTTCATAATTTCCCCCCTTTTTGGTACGAGTATTGAAAGCTGGTCTTACTTACAAGAGCACATGACAACAACCAACATCGAGACAGAAGCTTCAGATAAATGAAATAAAGCAGCTGTGTTTTAAAGAAGAAAAAAAAATTGGCAACACAAAAAGAATGTCAAACAGCAAAAATAGTAACAACAACATCAATAAAATTAATCAAAAACAAAACAAAAGCCATGAGTCAAACAAACACACAACGGAGCATCGGATAGTCTTATTTATGTGTATGTGAAACGTCACGCTCTCCCTCTCAGTGTTTTTGGAATTGGCAAAACTAAAACTGGTTTTTGGTTAGTATACGTACCTCCTTTAGCCAAAAACAATAACAGAAGATATCAACTAGAATGTTGGTTGGTTGGTACCATCAACGGGGTGATATGGTTATATGTCCTCTGGGCCTTGCTTTTGCTAATTCTTTTTTAATGCAATTGACAACATGTTTTGTTTTCTCTGTTATGTGTTTTATGTCTTCTTTACTTTGTCCCGACAACAGATGACAGATGCTATTGTTCGGCTAATTACACTAGTTTACAGATATAATTTGTGCGGATTTGTAAAGAGATACATTCATGGGTACATGTTTAAGGAGCCCACCGTTATGCAGAAACAGATTTCAGTAGTGGTTTTACCCTCAATAATGCTAGCTACAGATGTTCAGCCATTTAAAACATCTCTACAAGAGATGTCACTAAGCAAAACCTTGTATCGAATAACAGTGTTTGTGAGAAGTTTACACTGTTGGCCCCTAATGCGATCTTTGTCGGTTAATCCGCATTTACAAGTTTAGAGTAGCAAAAGTAGGACTCAAAGTCAACTGGTCCGTAACAAAAATATTTCAATCATTGGTAAGATCTTGGGGATTACCCCGTGGAAGTGATACCGAAATTGTAAAGCCCTGGGGATGTAAGAAAAGACTGGTTGAACGATTTTGCGGGTTTCTTAAGGTTCCGCTCCCAAAAAGTTTTAAAATTCTTCAAACCATTCAAAATATAATTGGTTTTTGGTTGCTTGGCGGCAGAGATATTGCAGACAGGGGGAGCCAGTATTAGAACTCCGCTATACGCTTACATTCGAAAAATAGGAATTTTGGGGCTCGAGCCCGAAAGCTTGATATTGTCGTGTAAAACAAAAGCAACGCATTTTCATTTTGATCTGCAGGAGAGAGCCATTTTACTCTTTAAAAAATTTACAATCAAAAGTACGCGAACGACTTCCAGTGAAAATTTGCAGAAAAACAGCTGATTTTTGTTTTGGTTGGTTTTTTTTTTGCTAGCTTGGAAAACAATTTTTTTAAAATAATAAATACTGGCGATACTTGTGAGGCATTTTCTTTAGATAAACGTCATTTTATTTATCGGAGAGTGAAAAGGCTAGAAGGGGAGCCATTCGTATATCCGTGATGCAATCCCATGGCAGCCGGTTGTACGTACCGCATTGCCCCGATGGAGTCTTTCAGTGTACAACACACTGCTACAACAACAACAACAACCGTGCACGAAGCTACGGATGTCATCCGTTGCGCCAAGTCGGGCAAAGTGCTGGACACTTTGCCAGACAGAATCTCTACACTGATGCTGAAGAACCTGGATCTGTCTGGAGTCGATTACCTTACCATTGTCTCCAGGCTATCTGAGAACTATTATAGTACCCGATGTTTGGAAGATGGGCAGTCTGATCCCGCTACTGAAACCTGAAAAGGACACGAGCAAGGGGGAGTCGTACAGATCGTACAGACCTTTCTCTCATCAGTAGCCAAGACGCATGAGGGACTACAGCTCTCGCTCCTCTTATTGGACAATTTCCATTCGCCCAGCATCAGCATGCATTTCGAAGGCTGCATAGGACTACAATAGCTTTACATGCCATCAAAAATGCAAATTTTGCAAATTTTGCCCATGAACGTTCCACTAAGGAACAGGGGCAAACTTCTCACATATCAATGAGTGCAGTCCGATTCAAATTTAAGCTCAATGATAAGGGGCCTCCTTTTTATAGCCGATTCGGAATGGCGTGCCGCAGTGCGACCTCTTTGGAGAGAAGTTTTACATGGCACAGTACCTCACAAATGTTGCCTGAATTAAGAGGGGAAACCCACCGCTGAAAATTTTTTCTGATGGTCTCGCCAGGATTCGAAACTAGGCGTTCAGCGTCATAGGCGGACATGCTAACCTCTGCGCTACGGTGGCATCCTTTACATGCCACCACCGTATACAAAAGTACACTTGTTGTGCTGACAAAAGATACCTTGGACGAACCATCTTATGTTTTTGGATATGGTGGCTAGATAAATTGTTACGACCACTAATGTGAGGCTAAGGGGCTATTTGGTCATGTGGCGGCTACGGACACTTGTAATCATTGAAGATATCTGTTTCCGTTTACAATTGGCAGACTAATTTCCGCTAATTTTTTCTAATCCCACTGTGCGTCACTTGTTTAACTGCTCAGCTAGACCCACTCAATGCCATGGCGGCATCTTTGGTGTTGGTTTCATCGTATCTCTCCGATGAGGATGATTCCATCAAAACACTTAAGAAACCGATAATTGCTCTTTTCTTGGTGTCTGGAAGGATACAATGATTTAATATGTTAAGATTTTCCAAATAATTTCGCAAATTTTGCCCTTACCTTCTAATGTAGAACAAGCGACTTGAGGTAAAATTACAACTTCATTTGTCGAGTTTTCTGTACCTGAACACTAGCTGCTGCCATGAATCTTCATTAAAAGTAAATAAAAATGAAACAAATTTAATAATTACCAATAAACAATATTTATATTTTTTAACTTACCTCTGCCTTTTTGATCCATTTTTGCGTTAACTTTTGTATTTTCATATAACGGCTGTTTTTCATAAAACAGCTGACCTTTACAAAACATCTGGCCAAAGTTACAAATGTTTGCTGGCAAAAAAGTCCCAGTAAAAATTTGCAGATTCTCTATTTTCTAACTGTCAAAATTTTGCTCTCTCTCTCGCGCTCTCTTCTGCTGGCAAATAAAGTACGCGAACGACTTACAGTAAAAATTTGTGCACAAATTTTTGAGTTTCCGAACACAGCTAAAGATAAGTTCATTTTAGATATTAAAAGCATTGAATTTGTTTTGCACGACACTGTATATGCAAAAATATGCAGATTGAATATCTATCCAAAATCTTAGCGTTTTCTTATCCTTCGTTCCATGAAACGAACTTCTGTTTTTTTTTTTTTTAATTTTTCCCGATGCTCTTAAAAATAAACTTTATATGCATTTGCATATGTTTCCGATGTCTACTTATAAGTATGTATGTACTATGTTCATATGTACACCCAATAACATTTTATTTTTTCCATACAAATTGGCCCTTAATTACAACGAAATCAATCATTTGTCGTCTGCTGCCAGTATTAATTTTAATATTTTGTGCAGGCAACTTCTCTACTGGAAGCAAGAACCCAAAAGTAAATATGAATCTTATCATTATTTTTTTACCAACAAACTAAAGTGCTTAGCCGGCAAAATAACGGTGTGTTGGTAATACTACCTTTCAATACCATGTAAAGGCGCAATCTGGCATGCATTTCGTTTAATGTTTATCGACAAAAGCTTCAAAGTTGACATAATTCTCAAAATTACTTTGCCCAGATAAAATTCTTTGTTTTTATATACGTCTTTAAGTAAACACGGTTAGTAGAGGTGACTTTAGAGAGGGCAGATGTGTTGTGTATTTGTATATGTAGATTGATATGAAGTGACATACATACATACGCACATATGTAGAGTCTATATTTTATACTCTTCAATTAGTTCAATTTTTATACCGTTATCTTATCTCGTTCATAAAACAATATAAAAAACAACCATACGTACTACTTCCGATTGATGAATAAATAGGCATTGCATTTTTAGTTAAGCAATTGCAATAGCCAATGTGTACGAGTTTGTGATAGGCAAACAATATTTCACCCCTTCCAAAAGGTGTTAAACAAGAAAAGTAACGTAGTTTGCTTATGTGTGAGACTTCATTATTGTTTTAGGTTTCCTGTTAAAATGCCACCAAACAACGGCTGATGACTAAAACTTGAGAGTTGTGACGAATACAATGAGGCACAGTGATTCATTCAAGTTATTTAGCATTTACTTAGTCAAAGTATTTTGAAGAGACTTGTTGCTAAACTTACCAATGATTCGTATTTTTCAAAATAACCGTTAATCATGAGCGCATAATATCAAGAGCGTTTATTCAAAGATCTCTCTTTAGTCTCTTTCCCCTCTCTCTCAGTCACTCTCTCTTTCAAAATGCAGCAGTAAATGTCAAAGATGCACATATGTTGTGTTATAAATCTAAGCTAAGACAAACCTTAGAGGCATGCATTATAAGAACATGAATGAACTCTTTCAACGACAATTGATTAAACTATCACAATCAGTGATGCCGTTTTTTGGTAGGTTTTTATTCTCTGGGTAGGTTGGTAGGCTGACCTCAATTTTTGGTAGGTTTTTCCAAAATATAAATACCAAAATATTTACGGAAAAAATCGCCGGGGATAACTGAACATTATTTCACTTCTTGCTGTTTCTGTGTATTCGTTAAGAGTGCAAAATAAGAGTGCAGAATAAAGCCATGTTACAAGAGGCCACACTGCTTCAAACTTCAGGATAAGAGCATATGCTGTCATATAGGCTGTAGGTTAGATTAGATTAGGTTCTAGTGGCAGTCTGCCATAAGACTCACTTAGACGTTTTCGTCCAATGTGATACCACAGGAACAGAACAAGGAAGATGCCTTCTAGTTCCTAACGTTGAACCATTCAGATCGCTTTAAAAAGCCCAACAACTTGTGGATTTTCACATCCGCTAAATCAGACAGGTTCTCAAAGAAATGAGAACCTAAAGTGGAACTCCTTCTAACTGCTGCGGGACACACACTTGGAAGTTGTCCTATTGTCTCATCGATCTTCATCGATGTCCTCACAGCTGCTGGCAACCTTCAGTCTGTCAGCATGTTTTCCGATTAAGCTGAGTATTCTGTTTAGTTTTTCGAGCAAAATGCTGTCAAACTCCATATAAACTCCATAAGGACCGGGTCCGCCCGGTACTGGTCTAAGCATTGGATCAGTGTGTCGGTCCGCACATTGTTAAAAGCCCCGTGCAGGGCACTCTCGACCGACCTTCCCTTGACATAGTGTTTGTATTGGAGCAGTTCGCTGGATGTCCTAGTCTTTATTATGGTGTCCAGAATACGTTTCATGGATTGGAGTAGAAAGGACGTAAGGTTTATGAGTCTTTGATGAAATACTTCAATATTTTGCGGCTGGGCTACGGATTTTGGGCCCATTTTCTAAACTACAAACTTTGTAATGCATATTTAACACATCGATCACTTCCATGAAGTTATCAGGAGAAAAACTACCCAGTGGGAAAAAGCGGTGACTTCGAGGCCAGATATCCTTGTTTTGCAGGCCTGGTCTACAAATTCCAGGTTTATATCTTTTTAACATTGAGTGACATTGCCAGTTTATTGCTTGCACTTAAGGGTAAAAATATGGCCTTTAGAAGGACTTCAAACTTTGTAATGCATATTTAACACATCGGTCACTTCAATGAAGTTTTCAGTAGAAAAACTACCCAGCGGGAAAAAGCGGTGACTTCGAGGCCAGATATCCTTGTTTTGCAGGCCTGGTCTGCAAATTTCAGGTTTATATCTTTTTAACATTGCCAGTTTATTGCTTGCACTTAAGGGTTAATATATGGCCTTTAGAAGGACAGAATTACTGCTTAAAAAATCAGAAGTTCAATAGGCACTCGCATGTGTCCCATATATTTTATGGGGTACTTCAGAAGGAGTACATAAAAACGGTAGAATCATGCCAAACTTTTAGAAGTTGCAAGATAGTCCTCTTGAAAGATTGATATCAGAAGACAGACAGTCTTTCCATTAGAAGGCTTTGAAGCGCTGTTATCAGACCTGATTAGAGCAGGCCTTACTAGTTTTTTCACTGGGTAGTAACGTTTTATTCAAAACTAATCTCCTTTAGGGTCATATTCTGAATGGTGGCTTCAACATTTTTACACTATACATTTGGATTTATTTGTTTACGTAAAGAAAAAGATTAATATGATCTTTGAATTGCAATGAGATGCCTGTCCTCAGTGTCCTCAGGAACTATATTCTCCACATTGCATACATCAAACTTTTCTGCTACCTTGTCTTTGCCTTAAATAATCCACTGTACTTGATTGTTTCATCCTTTTCCTGGGACAAACTTTTTTTCCTTAGTCAGCTTTTTGAGGCGATGACTCACATTTCCAGCTAAAATCTCATCTCAAAAACTTTTCGGTTTTTAATTTGACCAAAGTTTTAAAGCAAAAAAAAAACGAAAACGTTGAAACGTGTGTTTTCAAGACAAAATTAAAAAGATGAGAGATCATTGAAACCCAATGCTTTTGTGGGCTACTCATTTTAACGTCCCATTTGCATTAAAGATGCAACAATTTTTGCATTTTAAAACCAAATTCAAGACAACGATTTTGCTACATATGCAAAAAATGGCATGCAGTGTTTGATATGATTTTCATAAAAAATTTTCAAAACAAGATTTACGCAAATTCAAAATCCAATGTTGCCCACAAACGTTCCGTTAAGAAACAGCAGAAATATTTCTCTCATATCAATGAGTGCTGTCTGATTCCAGTACAGACTCAATCGCAAGAGACCCCCTTTTTAGACAGTCGAGTCTGAATAGAATGGCATAGAGCACGGTTGCCACATTTTTTTGAGACAGATCCTCAAAATTCCAAACAAATTTCCTCGAAAAATCCCCAATTAAAATGTTTTCCCCCTAAGAAAATCCCTAAAGAAAAAAATATACAGATTAATTTTTTTTTTTATAAAAAACGGATTTCCCCAACCTAAGGATTGGTGCATTTTAATTTTGTCATTGTTAGTAATAACAAGTAAAAGTCTGGTAAGTTCGGTCGCACCGAATCTTACATACCCTCCACCATAGATCGCAAATGTCAAGTTCTTTAAATGACTTTTTTAAATAGAAAAACACCACCTTCAAAATTTCAGGCAAATCGATTAAAAATTGCGTCCTCCAGAGGTTCAAAAAGTCAAATTGGGAGATCGGTTTATATGGCAGCTATATGAGGTCATACCAAAACGACACATGCAAAATTTCAACCATATTAGATAAGAATTGCGCCCTCTAGAAGCCCAAGAAGTCTAATCGGGAAATCGGTTTATATGACGGGCATATAAGGACATGGAGTGATTTAGCACAGTTGTTGGGAGTCAAACCAGAACACTTTATGGCCAAATTTCTGCCAATTTGGATAAGAATAGTGCCCTCTTGTAGCTCTAGAAGTCAAGACCCAAGGTCGGTTTATATGGCAGCTATATCAGGCTATGGACCGATTTGAACCACATTTGGCACAGTTGTTGTAAAATTTCAGCCAAATCGAATAGGAATTGCGCCTTCTAGTGGGTCAAGAAGTCTAATCAGGGGATTGGTTTATGTGGCGGCTATATCAGGATATGGACTAATTTAGACTATACGTGGCACAGTTATTGGGAGTCATATCAGTTGCACTTCATGCAAAATTTCAGCAAAATCGGATAAGAATTGCGCCCTTTAGAAGCTCTAGAAGTCAAGACCAAAGCCCGGTTTATATGGCAGCTATATCAGGTAATGGACCGATTTGAACCAAACTAGGCACAGTTGTTGGAAGTCATAACGAAACACGTCTTGCAAAATTTCAGCCAAATCGATTTGGATTTGCGTCATCTAGAGGGCCAAGAAGTCTAATCAGGAGATTGGTTTATATGGCGGCTATATCAGGTTTTAAACCGATTTAGACCATACATGGCAAAGTTGTCGGAAGTGATACCAAAACACCACGTGCAAAATTTCAGCCAAATCAAGGAGTCAAGACCTAAGATCGGTTTGTATAGCAGCTTTATCAGGTTATGGTCTGACCAAAACACTACGTGAAAAATATCGGTTGGGTCGGATAATAATTGCGCCCTCTAGAGGCTCAAGAAGTCAAGACCCAAGATCGGTTTATATGGCAGCTATATAAAAATATGGATCGATTTGCCCCATTTACAATCCCAACTGACCTACACTAAAAAAAGTATTTGTGCAAAATTTCAAGCGCCTAGCTTTACTCCTTCGAAAGTGCTTTGAACAGACGGAAGGACGGACGGATGGAAGGACCGACATGGCTAAATCAACTTAAAACGTCATGCCGATCAAGAATATATATACTTTATGGAGTCTTAGACGCATATTTTGAGGTGTTATAAATGGAATGATGAAATTAGTATTGCCCCCATCCTATAGTGGAGGGTATAAAAGCACTACGTACTGTTTGTCAAAGGACCACTTCATATGGGAGATATATCGAAATCTGAACCGATATGGCCCATGTCGCCAGCATTAGGAAGGGATAACCACCGCTGAAATTTTGTTCTGATTTTCTTGTAGGGTTTCGAATCCAGGCATCCAGCGCCATAGGCGGACATGCAAACCTCTGCGCTACTGTGCATCCAAGTTCGTACTCTATTCGTAAGTACCTTTTTGTTGCAATCGGTTAACATGCCCGTTTGGGCGTTTTTTTTTTGGGGGGGTAGGGCGTTCCCCTTGGTTATATGGCCCCAAAGTTTTATACCAAATTTGTGTTTTTTGGTTAAATCGATGCACCCATCTCCATTTCTCAGAGATGGAAATTTGAAAATTAGGGTTAGGGGGAAGGTCTGCCCTGCTCGCTGATATCACAAAATGAATTACCCTATTTTCACCGGGGGCCAAAAAAAAACCATCTGCGAAAATTTCATGAAAATCTATTGGACAACGCTTTCATTTTTATATAATAGATTAGCTGAACCAAATTCGTGCTCTATTCTCAAATACATTTGTTTTAAGTTTCCTATTACCTCGGTTAGTAAATAAATCCAGTTTGGGGATTGTTTTAGCGGTGGGGCAAACCTTCGACACTTAGTTCAGAACGAAGATATCAACTCCGTGTTGTGCTCCCAAAGAAGCATATGAGCAGCATATTGCCAGGTCGGTAAATATGTGCGATTTGTGGTGTAGCAGCCCCCAAACACTTGACTCTACATTTGTATTCATTGTCTTCTCTCAAACACCATTTTTGTGAGTCCATTTTTGTTATTATTTAAGCGACTTAAGCTTAAACAACAGCTTTAGCCACACTGAACACGGCTATTCACTATTGTGAATGACTGTAATACAGCTGTAAAAGAAAACGACCGTTATCATGTTATTAGGTCTGTTCGCGTACTTTTTCAGTAAAAATTCGCCGGAGAGTAAGCAGCTAGCTATTTTTTGGAATTAAACAGCTAGTTTTCATAAAACAGCTGTTCGACGTTTCAAATTTCTGCTGGGAAAAAACGTTCAGTAGAAATTGACAAGCTTTTAATTATCAAATTCTCAAAATTTTGGGCGCCCTATTAAAATTGGGACATCTTACCGTTTTGCAGTTCAATGTCATACCAATGTCATTAAAGCCACTGTAGCGCAGAGGTAGGCATGTCCACCTATGACGCTGAGCGTCTGGGTTCGAATTCTGGTGAGACCATCAGAAACTTCAGCGGTGGTTTTCCCCTTCTAATGTGAGGTACTATGCCATGTCAAAAGTTCTACCCAAAGAGGTATCGTACTGCGGCACGCCGTTCGGACTTGACTATAAAAAGGAGGTCCCTTATAATTGAATCTTGAATCGGACTGCGCTCATTAGTATGTGAGAAGTTTGCCCCTGTTCCTTAGGGGAATGGTCATGTGCAAAATTTACACTTTGCATTGTCTTGCCAAAGTAAAACTAAGAAGAAAAAGGTTATACAGTCCAAAGAAATGCCGTCTTACGGTTGTTCAATCCTGATTGGTTTATATATCCTTTTGGCGGGATTTGGGGAATGTGTGCCCTCCCTAGACACCCACCGAAATTTGGATAACTAATTTTTGTTTTTAGGTTACTATAGGATGACAACAATATTTCGCTTGGATCGTCCCACCCAACTCCGACATCTTAGGTCGAATTCCAGCATACGTGAACAAGTAAAATCGTTCGAAATCTCTATTGTAAATTATATATATTTTTATTGAACGGGGTTTTTGGAAATTTTTATGTAATTGGACATTTCGTCAAAATTTGAGTTTATACAAAATTTGAAATTTTTTGTAGAGAGTCTCAATTTTTACCATATTTGATGCCTCTAGTCTAGTTCAAGCGTTTTAGTAGCTCTCTTTCGTTTTCATTTTGCGTCGTGAAATTAAATCGCAAAATATTTCCATTGTAATTTAACTCAATATGAATAGATGTAGAGTGACAGACAGCTAGAGACATTTCCACTCGTCTGCCGGTATACATTTCTTCATTGCTGCAGCTCAATTTCCTCACCAGGAAAAAAGGCAAAAAACTCCAAGTAGATGCAAACATCAAGTGATAAAATGGGAATGAGAAAATAAGTTGTAGGTAGTGGCCCACAAAAACCACCAAAAACATCAAGACGGATGGCGAACACTTTAACTATAGGTGGGTAGTGGAAACAGCGGTAAAAGGGGAGTAACTTTTATTCAGCACAAAAGGTGCTGTGATATTTTTCCTATTTTCTTTACACTGCATCTACATCTTCATGTCCCATCGCTTAGCACACTTACTCAAGTTATAATTTCCTGCATGGAGTGGGAATACAAAATTGAGATGTTTAACTTATGGAAGCTTCGACATCGTTGACGGAATGATTGAAATGAGTTTTTGTGCAAAACCAAAAAGGCAAAGTGGGAAATTTTATAAAGATTGTCTTTGAAGTGAGAAAGGCAAATTGTGGCACCCTGTGTAGATCGCTACAATTAACTACTTCAAGTCTTTTTTTGTGGTATTACATGGCATGGGAAATGAATAAATTAAATGATAGTCATAATGAGAATTTGGTATTGTTTAAGAGTGATATTTGACTATATTTATGTAAATAAGGACAGGTTGAATGGATCATAAAAAGAAATCTGGGGAAAATTTTTGTAAAAGTAACTAGGAAATGATGTATTATGTTTGAAAGGACAATATTTTGTCAGCGCAATGTCGAATTAATAGTCTTCTACCCGCTATAACCCCTTAATCCTAAGGGGATCGAAGTCTTTGGATGACTACAATATCTTAGCCAACACCTGCACATGCAGCATTGGACATTTTCACCTACTTCGCCTAAAGCTCAATCTTGCTACAACTTCTTCCGTTCTGTAGGCTTACGTTTGCTGCTTTTTATTTCAGTACTGGATAGACAAGCCATGAAGGGCATAAATAAAACGCAAAAAAAGTTTCCAGTAAAACTGCCAAACTGTCAAAACAATACGACAAAAAAAGTGACAATATGACAATTCATGGAACCAAATTTTAATACCATATTCGTTTTCTGGTCTCCAATACCTTTCGTTTGATACCCTTATTGTGCCCATCGGACCACTTTCGGTATGGGTGGTGTTTTTGGGGTAAGGGGAAGGGTCCGCCTCCACCCGATATCCAAAAGTTATATAGCCTATGTTTCCTTCCAGACAAACGTACACAATCTTTGAAAACCTTATTTCTACTTCCTGACCATATTCGTAATCAACTCCCAAATACCTTTCATTTGAGTCCCATATTGTCATGATCGTCAAATAAACCTATTTTAAGGGGTTTTGGGGCGGCCCCCCAGGTACTTGGACCAAACTTTTATTTTGAAACTCATACTCTACTCTTGAATACCTGTCATTTTAATCCCATATTGTCCCGATCGGTCCACTTTTATTTTTGTGTAGTACTTTTGGGGTAAGGTGATGGGTCCGCCCCCCTCCCGATTTAAAAAAATCTGTGAAAATTTCAAGGTAATCGGTTTAGCCGTTTTTGAGTCGATACGGAACGAACAAACAAACACAAATTGAATTTTATATATACAAGATAGGTTATAATTTTATTTTGCCATTCACAATAGAGGATTTCTAGGGTTGGCCACACTAATTTGTGAAAAACATATCATGGCAATGCAGAAGACAGATGTTCCAAAGAAGACTAAAAATGTTCCAAAGAGGACTAAGAAGAAAGATACACACATTGGAAGCTACAACTGCCGAAACCCTATATACATGCATTACGCCATAGCTTCCTTCCCGGGAAAGAAAATAATGCATATTTAGTATATGCAAACTACGCAGACTGCATGCCATTTCGAGCAGAACTCTGGTGTTTTAACAACTTTTTCATGTGGAGGTGGAGATCCTCGTCACCGGAACGAGCTCCTCATCCAGTAGATGAGCAAGCACGTTCCCGTCCAAAGAACCGATCGCCGCGGGAAGAGGGTGGCCATTGGTTATTTAAAGGCAACAACTTTAATAATGACATAATTATGATTGCCTTCTCTGATAGCTGTTTTACAATCATTCCCAATAGTGACCGGAATGTGGCTTAAGTCGCGTAGACACAGTGTGTTCACCACGTACATGTATCAACAAAGCATTATTTGTTACCAATGAAAAGCCAACTCTTAAAATGCTTTGTTTTTTCAATATTGTGGTAATCGACAGTTGTGCTCGGCCCAACTTAATTCTACTAAACCATAACTTCATAAATTTATTAACCACTATTTATGATTTTTATGATCTGACAGCTGTTAGACAGTCATTCACAATAGTGACCAGTCATGTTCAGTGTGGCTCAAGCCGAGGTTTATGCTTAAGTCGCGTAAACACAGTTTGTTCACCAAGTAGAAGTATCAACACTGCATTATATGTTACCAATAAAAATCCAACTCTTAAAGTGATTTATTTTTAAAGCATTGTGGTAATCGACAGTTGTGCTCGGCCCAAATTAATTCTACTAAACCATAACTTCATAAACTTATTAACCACTTGTTATGATTTTTATAATCTGACAGCTCTTATGCAGTCATTCACAATAGTGACTAGCCATTTTCAGTGTGGCTCAAGCCGTGATTTATGCTTAAGTCGCGTGAACACAGTTTGTTCACCATACTGCATTATATGTTACCAATGAAAACCTAACTTTTAAAATGCTTTATTTTTAAAGCATTGTGGTAATCGACAGTTGTGACGGCCCAAATTAATTCCCCTAACCATAACTTTAATCAATTTATTAACGACTTTTTATGATTTGGTTTTTGATTAGATTTACTTATTATGATATTTGCTTATTATGATATAGATACACACATACAAACATTGTTTCTGGCAGCCATTACTGTATCAGTCAATACATTGCCTCCCCCATTAACATAATCAAATATAAAAAACAACATTTCCTGAATCATTGCAGAGGAAATGAATGTGGCTCTCTGGCATTTTGGCCTATTCCATACCCAAAACAAAAAACGAGTAAGAAATCAAACAACTTTAGAACAACAAATTTGATAATTTTTTGATTTTTCATGTTGTGAATGAATTTCTTCTTCTGTATCAAGCCAATTTCTCAACTAATTATGTATTTATGGGAAAGATATTATTCAAATTTCTTTTTGTGTTTCAATTTAAAATTCCTTCTCAAATCCATGCTACTTGTGTTTTTTTTTAAATATTTAAACAAAAACACGTCGTCTTAGTACGCATCCGCATTAAATGAATGACCGGCTAAACGGCAATTCAATGAATGAATGAATTGAACTTCGTCTGTGTCTCGTTGTCTGATTGGTTGCTCGAACTGAATGAAGGCAGTCAGGCAGCC